>NC_082685.1:49944894-50246792 GCF_949987515.2 Delphinus delphis | reverse complement strand
AAAGCAAAGAAAAAAATGACACACCTGAAAAAAGAGTCCGTGTTTCTTATCTGCTAATAACAAGCAAGTACTAACTATTAGAAACTTTGGCTCCTAGACTCTCAATTAGTAAATTAGGTTAAAATAATTTTTAAATGCAGATTCTTTCTGTCCTAATGCTTGAAAATTATCCAGGTGTCAGTCTGTGAATGACAACCAAGTAGGGTCTTGATTCCATCATTTTTATTAGCTGTTTAATGACACTTGGTAGTGTACCGAACAGTATACCTGGAGAAGTACATAAACCCAGTTACTTTGGGGCTTGCAGTCAAGCTGCTTTATCATAAGACAGATTATGAAACCGTCTCCCTGCCTTCAGCAGCACTGGAATACAGGAGATTAGGTTTTAAACAGTCTCAAAGGAAATGTGGTCCCAATGAACTCAGACTCTATTTTATACGTTCCTAAAAGGGGCGCTTCGTAATGGACTGTAGGATCAGATAAGTCACTGGTGTTCTGTCACAGGAGAGAAAAAAGCGCAAGTTAGAAGATATACTCTCATTGTCCATTTTGCCCACAAGTAACCATGTGACTCAATCTCTCAAAGCCTCGGCATTCTTCTATGATTTGGAGGTGTCTGCTCGCTTCATCTAGTTTACAGAATTATCATGACCATGAGATAATGATTTCAAAATATGTATTAAAATATTCCAAAATGCCAGACAAATAAAAGGCCATCTTCTTCCCCGGCCTCCTTGGATCCTTGCTCCTCCTTCATACACACTAACAAGCTGTTGGCAGGATCCCCAAGATGTCACCATGCACCTACGAGCATTCGTTTCAGAAACAGCCAACCACATATCTGGAAATCCAGAAGCCACAGTCAGGGTGGAAGACCTGCCTGCCTAGCTCCACTCTGTGCAACTTAATTTTTGGAGAAGAAAATTGAGATGCCGTTCACAAAGCACCCTGGACACTGAAAAACGCAATTCCATTACAAAGAAGAGCTCAAAAGCAATTCCACTATGAAAAGAGCCCAACAAAAACAACTGGGTTTAGCACTTACACTTCCTTCTTTTCATCACTTGCATCTATGAATCATTATACTCTTCACAGAACTTTCACATACCTTATTCCATCTTTCTCTCTTTAATAACACTGTGAGGTGTGCAGAACAAACTTTCTTCCACCTTTCACTTGACTGAATTTTTACGTTTCATCTATGTAGTGATCTGAGGTTAGGGAAATCTTTATAATGAACAAATCTCTTCCCCTAAAATCCTTTAGATATCAGAGCACTTAGAACAAAACTGCAGCTCCTTACTATGACTTACAAAGTCCCAGGAGACCTGGCCTCTGCCCACCTTTACAGACTCATCTCATGCCACTCTCTCCTCCCCTCACCAACCTTCAGCCATCATCATTTTCTTTTCATTCTGTCAAGAGCCTCAGGGCTCTTGCACATGCTATTTCCTCTAACTGATCTACTCCTTCTCCAAATTTTTGTAGGGCTGACTCAGTTTCACCCTTTATTTTCCATCTTATGTCACCTCAACTGAGGTTATCTAAAGCTGTCCCACCATGGTTATCCAGTATCTCAGTCTCCCATTGTTGTTTTTCTTTTTCTTTTCTTTTCTTTTTTCTTTTCTTTTCTTCTTTCTTTCTTTCTTTCTCTTTCTTTCTTCTGAAGTAAAGTTGATTTACAGAATTAGTTCCACGTGTACAACAGAGATTCAATATTTTTATAGATTATACTCCATTTGAAATTATTACAAAATAACGTCTATATTTCTCTGTGGTGTACAACATATCCTTGTTGCTTATTTATTTTATACATAGTAGTTTGTACTTCTTAATCCCAGACCACTATCTTGCTCCTCCCTGCTTTCTTCTCCCCACTGGTAACCATTAGTCTGTTCTCCATATCTATAAGTCTGTTTCTGTTTTGTTATATACATTTGATTTTTTAGATTCCACATGTAAGTGATAACAGAGCATTTGTCTCTCTCTGTCTGACTTATTTCACTAAGCATAATACTCTCTGGTCTATCCACATCGTTGCAAATGACAGAATTTCATTCTTTTTTATGGTTGAGTAATATTCCATCGTGTGTGTATACATATATACACACACACACACACACACACACACACACGTCTATATACCCCCCCACCCCCACCCCACACACCCCACATCTTCTTTATCCATTCATCTGTTGATGGACATTCATCTATTGCTTACTGTGGTACATGTATCTTCTTGAATCATTATTTTCTTTCTCTTCAGAAACTCCAGGAGTGGGATTTGCTGGGTCGTACAGTAGTTCTATTTTTAGTTTTTTTGAGAAACCTCAATACTGTTTTCCACAGTGGCAATCCCTATCAAAATACTCAAAACATTTTTCACAGAGTTAGAGCAAATAATCCTAAAATTCACATGGACCCACAAAGGACCCTGAATTCCCAAAGTAATATTGAGGGGAAAAAAAAAAAAGCAAATCTGGAGGTATCATGGTTCCTGACTTCAGACTGTACTACAAAGCTACAGTAACCAAAAAAGCATGGTACTGGCACAAAAACAGATACATAGTTCAATGCAACAGAATATAGAGCCCAGAAATAAACACAGGTACCTACGGTCAATTAATCTATGACAAAGGAAGCAAGAATATACAATGGAGAAAAGAGAGTCTCTTTAATAAGTGGTGCTGGGAAAACTGGACAACCACATGTAAACCAATGAGATTAGAACATTTTCTCACACTATATACAAAAATAAACTCAAAATGGATTAAAGACCTAAATGTAAGACCTGAAACCATAAAAATCTTAGGAGAGAACATAGGCAGAACACTCTTTGACATAAATCATAGCAATATTTCTTTGGATCTGTCTCTTAAGGCAAAAGAAATAAAAGCAAAAGTCTCTCATTTGTCTTCATCACAGCATAATTTATGATTACCTCATTTACTAGATTTTGTTTTCTATTTGCCTTTCTCCTCCATGACCTTCTAACCTCCAGGAAGGATAGGCAACTTGTAGGGTCAGCTCACAATTAGAACTCCAGTGTGTCAACCAGGACCAACGCTCGTATAGTAGGTGTTCCACTACCATATAGTGGGCATTCACTATTAATTGAGTGAAAGAAACAGGCAAGTTGAGTATGTGCACTAAAGTCAGTTTCCCATGTGCAGGTATTAAGGCAGAAATGTTGACTAACGTGTTTGAAAAAGATTTCACCAGCAAGTGTAAAGCTAAAAAGATTTTCTGACTAGGAGTTTGAAAGCTCTAGACCTGAGCTGTCCCATACAGTCAGTCACTAGCCACACGTGGCTACTGCACACGTGAAATGAGGCTAGTGTGAATGGCGTGTGCCGTAAGTATAAAATACACACCAGGCTTTGAAGACAAGAAAAAGAATGTAAAATATCTAATTCATAATGTTTATCCTGATTACATGTTGAAATGACAATTTTTCAATATATTGGTGAAATGTATTATTAAAATTAATTTCACCTGTTTTCTTTATTGTTTAAATGTGGCTATAGAAAATTAACGTTACACACATGGTTTGTATTACATTTCTATTGGATGATGCTGGTCTAGAGCATTTCAGAGCTAAGCTGATTGTTATGTTTATGTTTTTTAAAAAATTATCTATGATGGTACATATTAGGGGTGGAAAGTATGTAGATGTTTCAAAGTCACTACCTAAACTTCTTAACATTATCCTACACTTTTTAAATCTTATGCAGATACTAGGAAATTGTCCAGGCATCACATACTATAATATGTCTGACTCATAGGCAGAAAAAGATTTTCACAAAATTGTACAGTCAGTATTTGCCCTATTGTTAGACTTCAAATTCTTTAACTCGACTTCCAGATTCCCTACCATGATCTCTCCACCTGTACAACTGAAATAGCTTCCTAAATGATCTTACACTTCCAATCGATTTTTTTTCAAACAATAGTCAGTATTTTATGGTGACCCTAGGCTAAAGTCCAAATCCTGAATCCAGTCTTCAATTCCTGACATAATGCTGGCCCTACCTACTTCTCTTTCTCCCTCCTTAGACTCCACACTCCAGCCACTCTCAACTCTATAAAGTTCTGCCCTTCCTTTGGCTTTTGGACATTTGTTCCTTCTGCTAGAGCCCACACCCATCACCCTCCTTTTACCTCATCAACTCCTATCCTGTCCTTAGTGTAGGGTTAGAGAAGACCACTGTGTCTGGTGTGTAGGATTCAAGGGAAGGGCATTCTCCTGGCCTCCAGCACCTCTTTCTTGCCGCTGCCACTACCATCACACCACCACCACAGGGTTTATGACATGGCAGGCACGTGCTAGATACTCTTCATGATCACCCCACTGAGTCTTCACCATAAATCTGTGAGCTGACAGCAGCAGTAGAAGCTTACATTTATCTAGCGCGGTGTGCCGAGACTTGTTCTAAGCATTTCACAGGTATTACCCCAGACCTCAGGACAACTCTCTGAGGTAGGTACTATTATTATTCTACTTACTGATGAGGAACTAAAGTCCAGATAGATTTAGTAAACCACCTAGCTCTGTAGCTGGGGGTTTGAGCTCCTGTAGTTTGACCTCACAGTCTATATTGATTCATGGCAGGTTTTATCACCATTTTAGAGATGAGGAAACAGAAGATCAGAAGGTCAAGTAAACTGTCCAAAGTGGCCATGTCAGGATTTGAAGGACCAGTTAGATGCCCTGCTGTTTCTCCCAATCACTCTATACATCCTCCTTCATTATACTGTATTACGACTGCCTACTAGCTTACTGGATTCCCTCACTAGACTATAAGCTCCTTATTCTTTAAATTTTAAAAACAGTTTTAGACTTACAGAAAAATTAAACACATAGCACAGAGAATTCCCATATACCTCTTGCAGAGTTTTCCCTATTATGAATGTCTTCTGTTAGTGTAGGACATTTGTTATAATTAATGAGCCAGTATTAATATATTGCTATTAACTAAAGTCCATAGTTTAATTCGTATTTCCTCAGTTTTTACCTAATGTCCTTTTTCTGCTCTAGGATCCCTTCTAGGATACTATGTTACACTTGTCACGTTTCCTTAGGCTCCTCTTCTTGCGGCAGTTTCTCAGACTTTCCTTGCCATTTGTCTGATGTTTTTCTCCTGATCAAAGATCACAGAGAAAGTGACAAAGTGTCATAGTCATCACATCCTATCAAGGATGCCTACTATCAACATGAATTATGACTGTTCATGTGGACCTTGATCACTAGCTGAAGTAATGTCTGTCAGGTTTCTCCTCTGTAAAGTTATGCTTCCTGTCCCTGCCCCCCTGTCTTCCTCATCTTTACTCTGTAGAAAGAAGTCTTTATGTGCAGCCCACACTTAAGGAATGGGGAATTATGCCTACTTGCTATGTTCCGTGAGGCTGGGTCTTCTATATAATTTATTTGGCATTCCACAAGGGAGACTTTTCTCTTCTCTCCCATTTATTAATTTATTCAATTCTTCATATCAGTATGGATTCATGGATATTTATTTTATACTTTGGGATATAATTCAATACGACTATGTTTTTTTAATTCCAATTATTCCACTTGAGCTACTGGGAACTCCTTCAGTCAGCTCCTGTGTCACTCGGACACACTCTCATCAATGTTGGTTTTTTTTTTTTTTTCTTTTTTGAGCACTTCCTTACATTTTGGGACTATAAGAGACTCTGACGTCATCTCATCTATTTTCTTCTCCAGTCCCCAAACCAGATATTTCTCCCAGGATTCCAGGGTCATTTTATTGGAGAGTGGTTTTAGAAATCAAGAGCTGGGTGCTAGTTGGGCCTGTTGCTACTGGGGTGTCATTTCTTTTAGGTGCTCTCAGCTGACACAGAAATAAATATATGTAGGTATACAACTCCGTGTGTCTACACATAAATACTTCCCTATGCAATCATGTGTATCTATATAAACTTAAACAGGAGTTCCCTCTGATGTCTCCAACTCTAATCCATTACCACGTGGATCACTCTAACCTTCTGCCCTTGCTTATCTGTAAATTCCCACGCCAACACCGGGCAGCGACTGTAAGCTTCTTAAAGGCAGCATTCGTCCTTATTCACCGCTGTACCCCAAGTACAGTGCTTGCCACATATAATACACATGTTGGATTTACCAAACAATTCCAACTCTGGAAGGGACTACAGATGAATTTACAAATATCACCAAATATGGATTTCAAAGACTAAACTCACAACATTAGGGCAACAGTAAAAGAGGGTGCATTAACCGAGGTCTGATTTAAGTGTGTTTATTCAACTTCGTGAAGGGAAAATGACAGTAATACATCTAAGCTACGCAAAAAGGATTCAGGCTTCCCTGAAAAGGATTCGAGTGGCATAAAATGGTTTGTTTCTCCACAGCAATTTACATGTATTAAAACAGATAATGGGCATAATCATTGTCAAAATACAGCTTCCACCCTGTATAATGTCTTAATATATGCTCGAGGTCCCTGACAAACAGGAACAAAGCCACGGCGGATTAGACCCTAAGTGGTGGAGGACTCTAACGGCACAGCAGAAAAACCAATCTCACACTTCTGGGAAGGAAAATGAGACGTGAGAACAGCCTTTGAAGGAGAAGGGGAAAGTACAAAGGCAAAGATGCTCAAGCCATACATCAGCTGGATGGGGAACTGGGCACTAATGTGCCACTCTGCTGCATTAATGATGCTAATTTATGTCTGGGTGTGTGTGAATGACACAGAGGAGACTTGAAGAGGTCTATATTATACCATGGAGAAGCTCATCTTGAATGTCTTGGAAGGGTACGTGCTTTATATGGGGACTGCCTCACATGGGCATATATTACGTAGATTGTGTACCAGTTTCATATGACCAAATCACTCGTCTCTGTCAACCTAGCCTGGATTGTTCCCATTCTGCCCTTTACACTGCAGCCAGATTTCAAAAAACAAATTTGGTCACTGCTCCCCATCTTCCCTACGTTTAAATATTTTAACATGTCCTTTGACTCCTAGGATAAAAAGCAATAAAGTCCTCATATGCCCTCAAGGTTCTGCAAGATCCGGCTTCTGTCTAATGCTTACCTTGTGGGAACTCAAGCCACACGGGTCACCTTTCACTTCTCTGGACACACACTCTCCTTACTGCTACTACTATACATATATTTTTGCATCTCCTCTGCAACACAGCTAACTCTTACTACCGCTTCAGGATCTAGCCCAATCCCCTCTTCACCAGGGGCGCGTCCCCTGACCAGGTCACTCTCATAGCACCACAAATTCTTCCTCTGCAGAGCCTGTCACAGTCACAACTGTATATGTATCTTTGTTATTCTTTGGTTAATGTATTTCCCCAGATGGCCTTGTTACTCCATATTCCTGGTATCTAACCCCACGCCTGGCACACAATAAGTGTCCCCTAAATATCTATTAAATAAATGAATGAAAAGTGACCACACCACCCACCTACACTATTGCCAAGGCATCCCTGAACGTCAACGCTCCTCACTGACTTCTGAAGAATACGACAGTTCACACCAGAAATTTGATCAGTTACCCTTGTGATGAGTATAAGAAATATCACTGGTAGGTTCCAGTAGTTTCCAAAGGTATAGGAAGTCCCTTTTATCGTACGGGTCATTAATGCATTGAAATGGATATTATGTGGAAGTGAACATAAAGGGGACGTAAAAAACAATCCTACGCAGATGAGGTCAGCTATGGTACCAGTTGTTTACCAGTCCTAATTCTTAAGATCATTGTCATCAAGTAATTCTGCTTTTTTTCACAAAATCCCAAATGATACTATTAGCTTTCAAGCTCTCATCATTGCGCCTAAATTTTATTCAACAAATATTTACTGAGCATATTTATTATATGTCAGGCACTGTTTTAGACCCTGGGATAAATGCTGAGCAAGAGACACAAGGTTCTCACCTTCCAGGGGAGGAGATAGTCAACACAGACTGATAGTCCTTTCAGATTAGTGAATTTCAGGTGAGTGTGGGATTAGTTCTGATGAGGAAAGAAGTCATGTGCTATGGGAGTGCGATCATTCCCATTGTCTCAACATGATCTCAAGTAATCTAATGTCTCACTGGGATAACCTGTATCATTATTGCTCTGTGGTATCAAGTGGATCACAGTGTTTCCACTTGATGAAGGATGAAAGGATTTTATGTTTTAATGTCATGGTCTCGCATAAGGTTTTATTATTATTTTTAAAATTTATTTATTTATTTTTGGCTGTGTTGTGCTTTGCTGCTACACGCAGGCTTTCTCTAGTTGTGGTGAGTGGGGGGTACTCTTCGTTGTGGTGCACGGGCTTCTCATTGCAGTGGCTTCTCTTGTTGCGGAGCATGGGCTGTAGGTGCACGGGCTTCACTAGTTGTGGCACGCAGGCTCAGCAGTTGTGGCTCGCGGGCTCTAGAGCGCAGGCTCAGTAGTTTTGGCGCACGGGCTTAGTTGCTCTGTGGCATGCGGGATCTTCCCAGACCAGGGCTCGAAACCATGTCCCTTGCGTTGGCAGGTGGATTCCTAATCACTGTGCCACCAGGGAAGTCCCTCCCATAAGGATTTAAATGTATTTGCTTCCTCGGGTTAAATAAAAGATTAGGGAAGACATCAGGTATATCTTTTCTAAGGAGTCATTATAATTCCTCAAAATCTCTAGTGCCAGTTTTGGTGTACCCTGAAGGATCAAAGTGCCTTGTTCTCAAAGATGCATATCTCAACAGAGCATCTGTTTCATGCCAAAGGAGTCTTCGTTGGGTTTTAGTGATAAGCACTGAAAGGAGTAGTTAATGTCGCAGAAAATTTTAAAGACATCTATGGAAAGACTGTAAACCTTGCAAAGATTGAGTCAAGACTCTTGAAAACCACTATACAACTTAAGGCCTAAGATGGTGTTTGGAGCATAACTGGCCCTCAATAATTACGTGTTACATGTTTGCTGAATGAATGGTCATACTTTGAGAAAATCAACTAGTTGAAGTTTGGGACCAGAGTGGAGCAAAAAGAGAAAAAATAGTACTGAAGGGGCTTGATTTGCAAGAGGAAAGGCCACAGAGAAAGGGCACCAGAACAGTTATCCTCTTCGTCCCCTTTTGATGAAGGTGGTAGACTTAAGAGGTGTCGGTCAGGAAGCTGGGAGAATCCCAGGAACAGACAGTGGCAGCCCCGAGGTCCCACAGCTCAAGTCTAATGCTCCAGCCGACCGTCTCCAATGGAAAAGAACAATCAGCAAATGGATAAATTCTTCCATTTACACCCCTGAACAAATAAACTAATTGCGTCTTTGTTTTCAACCTAACAAATCATAGCTTGATTACAAGTCATTAGTGACCATTAATACATGAAACTGTTTGCATTGCAGTAGTATATCTGAATTACACAGTCTTGCCTTTCACATTAGCTCAATCAAGCTCTCAAAGGGAAAACCCCCTTATCAGGGCCTCAAGTGGGACTTAAACAAACTAACAATTAGCCTCTGGAATTGAACTATGATGCAGAAGAGTTCATTATTTTAGTTCACTGCCGATCTCCCTACACTAGATTACAACCAGCCACTCCCTTTGGAGTGGAGATGTGCTCTCTGTGCCCAAAGAGTTTGCAACTGCCTCTCTCTGAACGTTCTCAGTTACTCCCAATGGAGGCTAACGCATTGGCCAGCAACACGGACCTGCTTGTGTGACACTAGCAGACAGCCCAAAGTTCACAACACAATGGCTGATTAGAGTGCAGACAAATGCAAGGAGCATGTTGGGGAAACTGTCAAAAACATCGAGGTGACAGGAAGAGAGTCTATTTGGCAAAAAAGTGGAGGCAAGGCAGAGGAAAAAAAAAATACACACACACACACACACACACACACACATATATACACATGTATATAGATTTATGTCAACCAGGTACTCCAGAATTTTTTAGAGTCCATTTGGGGCTTTGAATTATCCGTATTAGAAGCCACGATCTTGAAAAGAACTGGATAGTTGCCAAGCTTCCATTTCATTTTGTGCCGAACAATCAGAGTGGGCATGGAGTGATTAACAGAGATTAATGATCTCAAATGTTTGAGGATTTTTTTTTTTTTTTAGCAGAGGGAGGAACACTCCCAAACACATTCTCTACTTTTAAAATTTATTTATTTATTTGTTTACTTACTTATTTACTTATTTATTTATTTATTTTTGGCTGCGTTGGGCCTTCGTTGCTGCACGCGGCCTTTCTCTAGTTGCAGAAAGCGGGGGCTACTCTTCATTGCGGTACGTGGGCTCCTCATTGCTGTGGCTTCTCTCGTTGCGGAGCACAGGCTCTAGGCGCACGGGCTTCAGTAGTTGTAGCACGCGGGCTTCAGTAGTTGTGGCTCACGGGCTCTAGAGCTCAGGCTCAGTAGTTGTGGCGCACGGGCTTAGTTGCTCTGCAGCGTGTGGGATCTTCCCGGACCAGGGCTCGAGCCCATGTCCCCTGCATTAGCAGGTGGATTCTTAACCACTGCACCACCAAGGAAGTCCTGTTTGAGGACTTTCTAATATAACAATTGTCTTTTGGGAGCAAATCCATGGTCCATCTCATCTAACATTCTGTTGCTTCAAAACATGTCCCCCACGGAGAGCCACTTTTGACTACTAATGTGCTGAGGCCATGGAATTAGAGGGGTCGCTAACAAGGCCAGAAACAGCAGCCCATATATGGTTGAAAGCAGTTTTCCTTTTTATTCTAGGTTAGCTGCCGAGAACAGGACTCATGCCTCAGCTCAACACGTACAGTGACAGCCCAGAGTTCCACGCAGTTTAGTATATGTGCTGCCGAAGCGAGCACTCCATGCAGTTTAAAAAGCTCTTTCAAATGAATTGCCCCACTCATCTCTCCATCAGCCCTATGAAAAAGTTAGATTATGAACAGCATAGTAATGATAGAAAATGTGGGCTCTAGAGTCAACTTCTGTTTTTAAATCCTGGCTTTTCCACTTACTAGCAGGGTGACCTTGAGCGAGTCATGTAGCCTTTCTGAACTTCACTTTTCTCATCTGTAAAACAGAGATAAGGGTGCCTACCTCATACAGAGATTGTAAAACTCTGATAGGTAATTAATGCATGGAAAATGTTTAATATACTTAAACATGGCATCTAATAAGTGCTCAGGAAATGTGAACTGCTACTGTTTACCTTTTTCTCCACCCCCACCCCAATCCCCACCACCTGTCAGGACCACCATCTTTGCAACTACCGATATCAACATCTATCTTCCCCCGCAGGAAGGTAAGGAAACTAAATCTCCAAGATGGGCTTTGTTTCTTAAGTCAAGCAACTACTAACTAAGTCAGGTAGGACTAACCCGTTATCTTCTGACCATACCATCTGCCCTACCTGGAGCACTTCATCCCTCTTCCCTTCACCTTACTCCTTCTCAACCATCAGGTCTCAGCTTAGCCATCTCCTTCTTCATGAGCCCTCCTCTAAGCCCTCCCCCATCATCTTACAGTCCCTTGTCCTTCCCCCATCACAGAACTTCTCAGACTACATAATAACTGCCTGTTGTCCTGTCTGTGTCCCCCACTAGGGCATGAGTTCCTTAACAGAAGAGTCCAGGTATGTATACTATACTCTCACATCCCTGGTACAAAGCACAGCACATAGTAAGTGCTCAATAAATACTTAGTAAATAAAAGAATGAATGGCAGACTCCTTTCATACCAATCTGCTGCTACATATTAAAGTATTATTTCTCCTTGGAGCACAATTCGGGCAATCAGAGATTGCAACACATGACTTCATGCCTTATACTGCTATTACATAATCTTCACCTCTCGTTGAAAACTCAAGGCAATCTTAACCAAATTCTAATGGAGTCCATTTCTGAAGAAAGTACCTTAACTTCTGAAAATAATGCCTCGAATGGCACTGATGTTAATACACACACACACACTCATTCATTTCATACCTCATGCTTATTCACAAACTATGCATGTGCTTATAGTCACCAACCCCTGAGCATTTTGAAAAGGGCACCATCTTTTTTTTTTTTTTTTTTTGGCCATGCCCCACGGCATGTGGGATCTTAGTTCCCTGACCAGGAATCAAACCCGGGCTCCCTGCACTGGAAGCGCAGAGTCTTAACCACTGGACCACCAGGGAAGTCCAAGGGCACCGTCTTTTAACTTTGAAGGTATTTTTCAGAGATATTTGGACTTGGTGAGACACGATGAAAATAAAACTCAGCCCTCCAATCAATACCATATTAGAATGCATTGAAAATGTGACTTGGATGACAGGAATGAAAGAAAAGTACATTGAAATGATAACAGACATAAACCCATTATTAAAATAAGTCAGACAGAAAAATGTAAATTTTTCTGTAGCAAGGAAAGAGCTGAACTCCACATCACAAGCACCGCAAGGTATTATTTAAAAACAAACCCTGCTCTCCTATTATCTTATTTTAAAAAGCACATTAAGAAATATAACCTGTATGGAGTCTACAGAAAAGTATAAAGCTAAAGTTGCGTAATTCCTTTGGGACACCAATGTCTGACACAGCCTTATCCATAGACTGATGGAGAACATGTATAAACGAACATACGTACATATAAATACACACATCTGCTCTTTCTTTTCTTCTCCCACTAAGTCATTAACCATCTTTTCATTTCATTTCCCTATACTAAATATTTATTTGGAAACTCTTCTTTCCCCATTCCTTCTCTCAAAAGGAGCTCTTCTCTTCTGAATCTCTTTGCTCCGCCCCAGAGTTCTTACCTGCCTCTGTTACAAATTCCACCTCAAGGGAAAATCTCTGATGATTCTTTTTTCTTAAATAAAAATATATTGTTCTTTTGCACTAAATTTTATTTTCCAGGGCCCCCAAAATACAGTCAAATGTGGAGGCTCTCAAGCTAAAGAGTCTCCCTGTACTGTTTCAAGAAATAAATAAAAACAAGCCAGCAGATGTCTTCACGCTACCTCCTCCAAATCAGGTGGGACTGTTTAGGGGCTATACTGAAAGGGATTCCAGTATAGAAGCCCATATTGTCTGTCTTCGCCTGCTGACCCCAACCCTTTTATCTGTTAGAACAGTTAATAAATCTGTCTGGTTCACTAGCCTATTCTACAAACCTCTTAAGCATCTATAAAGTAGAGTCTATTCTTATCTAGCCTAATCCTTCTCTCCTGGTAGTTTCTTGGCTAATTATTATTTGTCTTTGCTGTGAACCAACGCACGTCATCAAAACATGTTCTTAGTTCTTAGAAGAGTTAAGTTCAGCGATGCTTCCGATTTATACTTTTTTTTTTCAAATGCGAATGAGTGGATTTGGGACCCACAGAACAACTTTTAAGCAATGGGAACTAGTCAACCCTTCCATGTTGCTATTTTATTAACAAGAGTAGGTATAAATAATCATACTAATACCTTTGTTTCCACAGGTGCTTTCCTCTGGATAATTCATGCTTCATTACCGTGCCACTATTCTCTGTCTTGTGTTCTCCCTTGGGTTCTGCGACAAGCACGGGGCTCAGATCCAGACTCCAGAAGGTAGTGAAGCTTCCACGTTTGTTAACGTACACAGGTGCGTTACACACTCCCCAGATTCCTCGCTAGCATCTTTGTGTGAGGTTGCCCCCGACCTGTCAAAGTCCAGGCTAATGAGGTGACACCACCCACACTACAAAACCTCTCTGTGCTTCAGCCTTCTCGACAGCAACTGGGCTGGGTTTTGAAGAGCAGTGGTTATCAAAGCGTTGCTCTAGACCAGCAGTAGCAGCATCACCTGGGAAACCATTAGAAAGCAAACGTTCAGGCCCCACCCCAGACCTAGTAAATTAGAAACTCTGGGGGGAGCCCAGCAATGTGTGTTTAACAAACACTTCAGGTGATTCTAATAGCATCAGAGTGGAAAACAACAGGCATCGGGCATCTAGGGAGTTTGGGGGAGGCCTGCGGTTAGGAAAGCTGTCTTTATTGGAAGAGGGATCATGTGCATAGGACCAAGCTTTGAGGTAAGGCTTCATAGTGTAGTGCTAGGAGCAATGGGTAAAAAAAGAGAGACTGCTCTGATACACAGAACCACTTTTAAGCAATTGGAACTACTCAGAAACAGGAGCAAGTCATTTGACTTCTAATCATTGATTAGAAGAGGCTCCTTTTCTCGCAAAGTGCTCACAGGTATAAGATTATACTTTGGCAGAATCTACGAATAAGGCAATATAAAAAGTACTAAAAATAAAGCAAGGTTCTTTCAAAAACAACGAAATTAAGCCATAATAGGAAGCTTAATAGGAAGCTTCAACATAACACTAATATAGAAAGAGAGGTTTATAATTAATCTATTATCATTAATTTTTTAATATCTCAAAGCTATTACCTTTAAAAACTATCCTACTGATGGTGCCTAGAGTAGATAATGGATTTTTGTTTCCTAATGCTTTATTTCTTATTCAGAAAAGACCAGCAGTTGGCTTAGATTCTCATAAGATTCCATTTATTATTATATGAGATTATATTTATTATTTAAAACGGACCAATCACCACCAGCCAGAACTGATACTACATCAAAGATTAAGGTTGAGATATTAACTTACTTCTCCTCTGTTTTGTAACCAAAACCACCATCTTTTTTTTTTTTTTTTTTTTTTAAAACCACCATCTTTTGACAGTCATGATTTTGCTTCAGGATAGTTAGATAACTGAATGAATATTAATGAAAAGACAACCTAACATTATTTAGCCATTATTACATACCATGTACCTGGCACTGTCCTGAGCACATCATATACACTGTAGTAGTTAATATTCACAGCAACCTTAGGAAGTTAAGCATTGCTATCCTCATTCTAAAGAGGAGGCACCTGGGCTGACACAGGTTCAATTATTCGCCCAAGGTCACAGAACTAGCAAGTGATGGAGTCAGGAAACAAAGCCAGTGGTTTCCAGAGTCAGGGTCCTTAATCCTTTGAGTATATCTTTTTAGTATAATCCTGAACTCTAGGGACTTGGAGGGCAGAAAGAATGTTTGGCCCAGCGCAAATAACACTTAGGACCATTTAAGGCTTCTAGAAATACTAAAGACAACCAACAATCAAACAACCATTTAATGAATGTTCAATCTGTGTCAGGTACTGAATTAACCATCGTACAACTACTATCTCACTTAATCCTTACCACACCATGGAAGGCGGTTACCACTGTCATGATTTTACATATGGGTAACTATAGTTAGAGGATTTAAGTAATGAGCCCATCTTCTTAATAAAGAATACACTGCTCACGTAATTAAATGTAAAGGAAGCAAAATATGTACTGAGCAGGTAAAAAACACTCAGTAAATGTAACTTCCCGTCCCTTATATTAAGTTTCCAGGGATAAGGATGGTGTCAGTGATGATTAATTCACTGTCTTTCTCACCTATCTTCTTACTTGTTCCATACGGCAGATATTTGTGAGTTAGATACCTGGGTGCTGTACGCAGTCTTGAAATAGAACTAAGTTCACTGATTTCTCTACATCTTTATGATCACCAAACACTACCTCTTTGAGGCTTGCACCACTGGCTAGGAGAGTGGCCCCCAAACCTGCCCATTTGGCAAGAGTAACAATGAACAACCTTAGGAATAAGACATATCCCACACCCAAGCCCAACAATCAAAGGGTAACATGCCACGTTGCTCTACCCAAAGAACCTTGTGCTAAGCATGTAGGTGGCCAACATCTCAGAGAGAGAGCCAGCAAAAATGCATACCTTTTCCCAAAACTGCAAGATTTCATCTAGTTGAGAGTTCAATGAAAGTTGATTTATTTAGTATTCTAATATCATGGGAAGAGCTCTGTTTTCAGAATCAGAATCTCTGGACCTCAGTCATGTCTCCACCACAAACCAGCTATGTGATCATGGGCAAGCCGCTTGACTCCACCGGATCTGTTTTCTCACCGAGAAAATGAGACAAAATAAAACTTGTTCTCCAAATTTTTTGTGCATAGTAGATAAGAACTGTGAAAATACTTTGCAGAAATATAAAACCCTGTCAGAAGTATGAGATGGGATTATTATTTTATGTAACTCCTTCCTCGCCTAAAATTTGGCGGCCAGTGTATCAACCTGGTTAGCTAAGAAGTTGGTTTACTGACAGACTAATTTGAAAGGTAAGAGGAAGAGGACTGTTTAAAACTGATAATCAGCAGCTGTAGCAAGAACACCCATGGAACTACTCGCTCAGTTGTTTTGACGGTTAAGAGGGATTCATTTCCAATGACCTTGCTTCTCTATAACTTTTGCAAATCCCTAGGTCAGTGAATGTTCCTGTGAAACAAGCTGAGAAGCCTTTCCATGCAAGCAAAAAGGATTATCGGCAAACCATTATGTCACTAAACGTGACAGAGACACTCTCCGAGGCTCAGCAAATGGGGGCTCATTATATTTTGCCAAAGACACCGTTAGATGCCTATTCAGGTTTCAAGGTGCCAAGCTATTCACCCTCACATGTCTACATCAGAGCAGAAATTAGCCTATATGTAGATTGCTTGGGACAGCAGTGACAGGAGACAGGAAAAAGGGCATTTCTATGCTGGGAGAAAAAAAGAAACTCCATCTGGAGTTAAATCTGGAGAGATGAATAAAAGATAGTATTTTACTACTATTGATTGTTTTTACATCTCACTGAGAGGATTCAACCAAAAGGTTCAAGAGCAAAGAGATAAACATCAAGTAAACATTGGGATTGACATATATACACTAATATGTATAAAATAGGTAACTAATAAGAACCTGCTGTATAAAAAATCAAGTAAACAATTTCTCTGGTGCCCTTTCATTTATCTTGGACTATGGTTCCCCCTTAAGTGATCTGATAGATTAACATGGCCTTGTGATGTGACACCATCATCCTGCTTTTCCTATTATACCTCTTTTCTTAAAATATTCTGTGGCCAACACGAACAGGTAAAAGTCTAAATTCTCCCTGTGCCTGTATTTGGAGAGGTAAATTCATTTTTTTCAAGTTGCTGGCTGTAAAGCTATAAAGCTGATTGCTTGATTGGTCACTCAAACTCTGGCGTTGGATCATCTTACCAAAGTTTACCTTCAGTATACCCAAAACAGAGGTTACAGAGGATGCTTAGATCATGGTCAATGACTGGGAAGGAAACCAAGGTTTCTCAGACATAAGACATGCCAAACTTTTCAAAGCCAGGATCATCTCATTTTCCTGCTTCTGCTTCTCTGATAAAACATACCTACGCTCTGTTACTCACAGCCACTCTGCAATACACGACACGTTGAACCAGCTGTCCCCCCGAGTGCAGGCCTCTCCAGTGGGTCTGGTCGTCACTAAACCACCGATTAAACACTTTAAGACTGGCTTTGGCAAAACATACCAGAAATTCCTTCAGGGTAATTAAAACCACCTTCTGTGTCAATAAGTCCAGACTGTGAGATCCTTCATGTGCAGAGGGGCTGGTGCTGGCCCACGGGCTCTAGGACGTTTATTCTTAAGATGGCTTTTCCATCACTGCAATTGATTTTAACTGACTCATCCAGACCCTTCCCCCGCCCCATTATGGAGTGATTGGTTGAACTCAGAGGTGTCCTCTTACCCTTATTGTTTAAGCCAAGAGACAGGACCAAAGGGGCTCTGGACCTAAGGGCCAAGCTCATTGCCAAAGCCCTTTCACCCAGACCTACAGGTACGAGAACTTGAATGGAATTCTTGTTACAGAATGTGACAATTACTAGTGTCCACTTTTCACTGCTTTTCCAGGGTTCCAGCTGATTTTCATTTGAAGAATTATTAATGTGACTTCAAAGTAAAGAGAAGAACTCAGGTGACTATTTACTACCTTGATATCCAGTGGCCTGTTCTTCACACATAATAGACACTCCATGAATTATTTTTCACCCCAATAACAGCTTTATAATTTTTAGTATGTAAACAATGCATAATACTTATTGAAAACTGTCATACATTAGAAAATATAAAGATAAATAGTAAAAATTACTAAAAGTTCCATCAGCCTGAGATAACCATCATTAATATTTTGATAACCATTCTGTTTGTTGAATTCTCACAATTCACACATACAGGAGGAATCATACTATATAGATCATGGATGTGGTGAACTTTACTATTTTGAATTGTCTTTTTTTTTGCTTACTTCTCCCCTCACCCCCCATAACCAATGTTAATAACCCTTTATACACTTTTTTCATTTGGATGCTATCATATACCAACTCACATGGCATGACTAACATTTCAATTGCTTAATCAATACTTGCTGAATGGTTAAAGAGTAAAAAACAAACACGTAAACAAATGAACGAATAAATAATGGGTCATGCTCTTAATTAGCTGGTATGATTTCCAAGTGATTGCAAAAAGCACATCTTTTGACAGCACCCTTGTACCTTTAAACCCTAGTGGGCATAGGAGAACCTGGCTTCAATATGTGAAGAGGGAGCTCCAAGTTCAAACTCCCACGTAAAGAATATGTAACTGGCTGCTGTCCTAACTACAGAGACATAATCAATTTACTCTCAAACTCAAATCCAGTTTAAAAACCATTTACTAAGCACCTGTACACCAAGCACTACACTGTCCTCTGTAGGATAAACTAAAGGGGTAAAGATGTGATGACTGCGTTCTGGGAATTTCTTTCCAGTTGGGGAGACAACATTCGGTCTGCCTCTTTCTGGCAGGCTGTCTGACCTTGGACCTCAGGTTTCTCATTCATGAAATGGGAATGAGACCTATACATCACAGGATTGTTGTTATGATTAAATAATTCAAGGAATTCAAGAAAAATGTCATGGGAAAATCTGGATTGGAGGCAGGTCACATAGGTACCAGGGAAGGGAAACGGGTACTTATAGGAGCAGGGAAGCAGGAATGGCCTGGGGTAGTGAGGACCCTGCACAAGCCAGCCTGCCTGGTTTGAAGATCAGTTGGGAGAGACTCAGGTAAACAAAGGGACAGGCAGTAAACAGTAAGGCTTATAAGCACAGGAGAAAATCGTGAACAGACTAATCTTCTTAAAGGGTCAAACAAAAGGCGGAAAATGTGTTTTGCCTCTTCAGCATGTGCCAACGTCTAGATTAAGGCCATCTATATATGAGTGACTCAAAGGCAACCTGCTTGTCAAGTAACTGGAAAAAGAAAAGACCTGGCCTGCACAATGGGCTCAAATCCAAGTTTCTTAGACTTATAGGAAAAATTCTGATCGGAAAATTTCCATCTCAAATTGTGCTGAGAAAGCTTAGGGACTGAGTAAGCATGTTGGCAGCAGAAGTACAATATGGTAATCAGACTCCTTTTGCATTTTTCACCACAGTGCACAGTTCTTCAGGTCCTGGGGAGACCTTAGCAGGTGTTTGATCTCTGACGCTGTGAGGGGTCAGAGAACCCATAAGGAAATACACCTTGTTCACAAATGGAACTGCACCCAAATCTTTCCTCCTACGTCCTATGAAGTAACCAGAGAGTTCTGACTTCCAAAGCATAGTATGTTATTTTCACCCAGGCTAATCCTACAGACCTGGAGTGGGATATTAGATATTAATCATTGTGAGAGACATCAATTGGAGGCACTGAGCTGTCCCAGTCTCTCCTGTTAAGCTCAGGGTCCCAGGGCAGCTCTTCTCCCCTCTGTCATATCTTTTCCTTTTAAACTAGAACCACTGATGAATTCCTGGAAGCCTGTCCCCATGCATCTGTGCTGCCCTAATCAATACTCTTTCACTCCATCCCGCCTGCCCTGGCCTCCCAGACAGCAGAGAAAGGAGATGAGAGGTAGATTTTAACATTACCATCTCAAATCATCGTTGAAACTTAACGTTTATAGAAGCTGTTTTAATACTTTTAGAACTCTGAGGAAGAACTGGATCACCCACTAACCACACAAATCTTTATCCATTGAACTGTCCATCCATCCATCTACCCAGCCAGCCAGCCAGCCAGCCATGCATCTTTTAAATTTTATCTACTGAACGCTTAGGTCACAAACTGTGTATCATTTTTTAATACTTCATAAAAGTTTAAACAAAAAAAGTCAAAGAATGTGGTCTTCTTACTGCAATACCTCCAGATAGTCTAGAGGGAGAAAAGTGCCCCAAGTATTCAAGCCAAATGAACTGAGACTTCAGACGGACTCCCAACTATAATCCCCAAAGACTGATGAACTACAGACAGCCAACATACAGCTGACTCTGGAACAACATGGGTTTGAACTACACGGGTCCACTTAAACACGGATATTTTTTACAATAGTAAATACTTGAGTACCACACAGTCCATGGTTTGTTGAAACCATGGATGCAGAAGAACTGGGAGTGTAGAGGCCTGACTATAAGTTATACCTAATTAACCTCTGCATTGTTCGACGGTTGTTGGACTAAAAATCACTCATTAAAAATGTAATCCCAGTGGTAGTTTATAAGATTTTTACTTTTCATTTCCATCAAGTCATGCTCTCAAGTTTTGGAGGGAAATTAGAGATGTCTGGAAATCTTGAGCCAACGATAGAGTCTAGTTTTCTCAGATTTATCTAGGTTCAAACTGCATTCAACCACATATAGTAATAACAAGAAAAGGTTAACATAGCTTTCAGAAACGTCAGATTTGAGCCCCACAAGAGGCTAGCTCATTAAACAACCATACTGGTTGTCATATTGGGTCAATCATTCTTTGAAATTACCTACTCACCAGTTTGAAGAAAATTAACATTTCTGGGTCACCAGGTTCCATATACTTATCTACAACTGATGCCTGGGAACAAGGAAAGTCATTTTATTTAACGTAGGTGGGCAACTAAATCCCAGAGAGCAAGCTACTTACCCATGTATTTAATAGCGGAGGCTGAGCACTGAGCTTGTTTTCCCACTAGGAAGGGTAAGAGGACCCGGGGCTTTGGGGAGGGACAAGGGCAACGGGATCAAATGAAAGCTCATTAATTATATCTTCATGAGTTTTTTTTCTGATTTTCACCCCACGTACATTCTCTAGGATGAACTTAAACACACTGAAAACGAGTAACAACGTGAAGTAGAGGCAAAACACGGACCAAACAAAAGTAGGAAAGAGCCATAGCAATTACAAAGGCACTCACTGGTACCACTTTTTAGAACGCAATTTATTGATCTTCTCTAGAAACTTAATCGTTCGTACCATTTAACCCGGTAATCTTGACTTTAGACACTTGTTCTAAGAAAATAACCTGAGAGATGATTTAGATGCATGCAATCATTTATCACACAAATATTACATCAAAATCCTGGAAATAATCCAAACTTCCAGCATTGAGTGATTGGTAAAATTATGGTCTAACTATAGGATGTTACAGAAGAATGCTCATAGTATTGTGTTTGGGACCGAAACAAACATAGGTATGATAATATTTTTCATATAATTCCTTTATTCATCCATCTCTCTCTCTCTCTCTCTCTCTCTCACACACACACACACACACACACACAGCAGCCTGGAAGAAAATACATCAAGAAATGTTTGTAATGATTATGTTCAGAGCTAAATTCGACTTTCTGTTTTACACTTTTCTTTACAGTCCCGATTTTCATCAGTGAGCATATATTTTGTTCTCTCACAGCCTCTATTCTTTTCCTATGTAGCATTTACCAAGATTTATATTCATGTTCTTATGTTTGTGTTTAAAGTGTATCTTTCCAGTAGAATGCAAGCTCTATGACAGTAGAATATGTGTCTGTTTTTTTTTTTTTAATTGCATATCTGGGGTTTTTTTTTAGCATGATGCCTAGTATATAACAAACATTTTTAAAGTAACCACTGAGTGAGCAGCTGTGGGGACACTACCTGGAAGATGTGTGGTGGTATATGAGGGTTCTAATGGGCATCAAACAGTCAGCTATGTCTCTAGTCTCCAGCTCATTTGCTCAATAATACACCATTTTCCTTGCTTACTTTTGCCTCCTAAGATCACACAAGACTCCACTCTCCATAAGGAATGCCTGTGCTGCTCTGCTCCACCTGTCAGAATCCCACGAAGACCCCACCTTCCCCACTGAGCCATTCCTGTTCAGGTAAGCATCCCTCTAGCACTTACCAAAATCACTCACTTGGAAGATCAACATTTTTTGAACATTATTGGGTACCAAACACTGTTTTTGAATAGGGGTCAGCAAACGGTGGTCCATGGGCCACCACCTGATTTTGCAAATAGAGTTTTGCTAGAATACAGCCATGCCCACACGCTACAATGGCAGAGTTGAGTAGGTGGGACATAGACTGTATGGTCAGGAAAGATGAAAATATTTACTATCTGGCCCTTTACAGGACAATTTACAGACCCTGTTCTAGAGCATCTACGTTCTTGTGAAAAGCGGAGATGACACCAGATTTTTATCCCATCAGGTTATTCTTAGGGCAATATGAGATCCAAAGTATATCTCCAAGAGCTTTGTAAAAAAGAAATTATTGTAATATACCTAAATCCGGGTTTTTTGAATTTTATTTTATTTATTTTTTATATAGCAGGTTATTAGTCATCCATTTTATACATATTAGTGTATATATGTCAATCCCAATCTTCCAGTTCATCCCACCCTCACCCCCCACACCCCGCCACTTTCCCCCCTTGGTGTCCACACGTTTGTTCTCTACATCTGTGTCTCTCTTTCTGCCCCGCAAAGCGGTTCATCTGTACCATTTTTCTAGGTTCCACATATATGCGTTAATATACAATATTTGTTTTTCTTTCTGACTTACTTCACCCTGTATGACAGTCTCTAGATCCATCCACGTCCTAAATCCATTCTTAAGAACATACATTTCTGTGTCAGACGTACATGCATTCAAGTCCCGAGTCTGCTGACTGATGCTGGGCAGATTACACAACTTCTCTAAGCCTCAGTTTTGTCATACATTCCCTCATTTCCTTAATAAACGTGTAATAAGCGCTCTTTACCAGATATTGGACTAGGAGATGGATAATAGACAACGGTGACTAAGACCTAAGAAGTCTCACCTAATTCAGCCTTAATTGTAAACACAGCTGAGGATTGCTGTGAGGATTTTATGATGTACACGCACACGTGGATGCACGTACCTATTATCATATATATACACACCAATGCAGTACACAATACATATACACGTAATATATAGTACATCATATATAGCAGGGGTCCCCAACCCCCAGACCGGTACCGGTCCTCAGCCCGTTAGGAGCCGGGAGGCACAGCAGGAGGCAGGCGAGCGGGAGAGCGAGCGCAGCTACATCTGCCGCTCCCCATTGCTCACGTTACCACCTGACCCATCCCCCCACCCCCGTGGAAAAACTGTCTTCCACAGAACCGGTCACTGGTGCCAAAAAGGTTGGCGACCGCTGATATATAGAGTCCTTAACTCAATTCCTGGTACACTCAGTACTCAGTATACGATGGCTCTTCCTCCGTATCATAATTACAACAGAATATCTTTTAACAGACCTCCAGGAGGTTGACTCATTGGATGAAAATATGCCTTCAATTCCCTCTGTAAAATGGGTCTCTAGCCTGCTCTACATTCACAGCTAATTTATTAAGGTCATCTCTGGTCCACCGGCTCACTTCTGTTTCTTTTGGTTGAGCTGCACATCTACTGAGAGTCAGCTGTGTCCGCTCCCAAATCTCTTGATGCCCGTATACTTGTCATTTAGTTAAATATCATGGAAGGTGATGAAAAGAATGGTGTGCAAAGGCAGAGAATGATTGTTTGATATGAAAACTAAGTTTAATGCTTTCAAAAAACGATCAAGAATTGTCAACTAAATGTGGGAGAGAGAAAAGATGGGGGACGACCATAAAAATCTAGAAGGATCAGTAGTGAAGATTGGTTCTACTTAACCAATCTACACTCTCACTCAACCTCAAGGAAACCAATCTCAGACATGGTCTTTGTCATTTTGGGTGTGGTTTGTGCAAGAAAAATGTAAGTCCCGATCAGCAGTTCCATACTCAGAGACTAAGCTTTGATTCTTCAACAGGCTTTTCATCAAAATTAGGCAATGCTGTTTAAAATAGGTGTATCAGGAACTATACTCAACATTTAGTAATAACCTATAAGGGAAAAGAAGCTGAAAAACAATATATACATATCTCTCAATCACTTTTCTGTACACCTGAAACTAACACAACATTGTAAATCAACTATACTTCAACTAAAAAAAATAAAATAGGGGTATCATTGTTATGATTCTCTGCCTTAACTATTCCAACTTATCATCCACTATTGGTCCCAACTGCATGGAGTGAGAGGGATTCTTCTGTATTTATTAAATGCTCACGTATAAACAATAACATGTTAGCCAGGGGCATGTTGCCTCGGCCGCTGCCATATTTTATAGGTAAAAAAATAATCAGAGAGATGGCGTGACTGGTCCAAGGCCTCGGAACTAGTACTGCTGGAGGGGGGCGTCTTGAGCCAGGCAGGCTCTGATTCCACCATCTCAGCCCCCCAGGGATAACAGAGAGGCAAACGCAGCACAGACTCACACAGTCTGGCTTATATGATTGAGTACGTTTTGAGAAGGTCAGAGCATCATCTGCCCAATTGGATGGAAAGATGCCTGAGAGCAAGAACTTCTATTTCACCACACTCCCCAGCACCACCACCACAGCAAGCTGGCAAGAAATCCAAAAATCAATTTTGCTGGAGTTGGTGAATTTTATTTCCTAATTTATAATAGTAGAAGGAACTGGGGCTTCCTGATTTCTAAAAGAAAAAGGTTCGTGTGGGATTTACAGCCCCCTCCATGGAGCACACAACAGCAGGGGAGACAGTCTATTGTGCCTGTCAGATCATGTCACTGAAGGCTCAGCCTCACCAATTGGCACTCGCTCTTTCCTGTCGGTGCGGCAAGTTGAGCAGTGCCCTGCTCACCAGATGGTTATTTGTTCCACCAGCCACCTTTGCTGCATCCCTGATTCACTCCAGCCCAGGACAGTCTCCAGAATTCATGCTGCAAGGCAGCTCTTGCCAGCAACTTTGCCAAATGGCTCCTCTCAAAGTCATGGGCCGCCCAGACAGACTGGCTCCTCCGTCTGCAGCAGCTTCAGGCAGAGACGCTTCCCTTTCTGGCTCCACCTCTTGGCTGCTCCAGAGCCTTCTTGCCAGAAAGATGATCTGACCCATCAGTACATACAGCCAGACCTGGAGTTCTGGGGCCATTTAAAGCCTACATCTGTGTCCCACAAGTTCACCCCCGACTACAACGTCAGAACACACAAAACAAACCTAGATGATCACAAATACAGACACAGTGCATCACAGAAACTTAGAGCCAAGAAAATCTATAGAGAGCTTGCCTCCCCTCCCCCATCTTCAACCTCATTTTAGTAGATTAGGAAATCAATGCCCAGAGAGTAAAAGTGACTAATTATGGTGGCAGGACTGGGAATAACACCCAGGTCTTCTCAAGTGCATTCCAAACCACTGATTACAATAAAGACTGCATTGCCTTCCAATTTTCCCTCTGTTCATCTTCAAATTCTTGATAAAAATTAGACCCTGTGTATTGGTATTGACTCAAAGGAGAATTTCTTTAGAAAGAAGAATCTTTCCTCTGCATCAACATCATGACTTTTTTTTTTTTTTTTTAAGCAGGCGTGTCTATCTACTACATGGACAGACCTGGAAGTGACTTCTGTTCTGCCACCCACAGCTGGGTGACCTTGAACAAGTAATCTCATTCTGCTTCAACTTTTCACTTAAAGGGGTATAAGGACAGTATCAACGAGAAAGATACTTTAAAGCCCAAAGTTGGTTCATGGCACATAGCGAGCCCTCCACAACTGCTAGTAATCAACATTATTCTGTATTAACACTCAAATCCACAGTGGTTTTAGAATACACAGTACTGCGCACATATACATAGGCATGCCAGGTATTTCTTACATTAGGAAGTTCAAGTTCATGAAGTTAAATGACTTATCCAAGGTTACTTAGAGAATAAATGAAGGACCAGAGATTCCGTCTTGCCATTTTGCTAAGAAATGAGAACCGGTATCTCGGCTTTAAAGGAGAATGTTTGAACAAAAACATATGTATATGCATAATCACTGCAGCATCTTATGTAATATAAAAAGCCGGAAACAATTTCCCATCCAGCCACAAGGGAACTGCTAAATACACTGCAGTACAGTCATACCACGGGGCACTATGCAGCCATTAAAAAGAACAAGGCAGACGTAGGTGTCCTGACACAAAAAGGTCTTTCAGATATGTCATTGAATGGGCGAGAAAACAAAGCGCAAGTAAATCAAGCAGTATGCATTCAGTTATACAAACAATCCCTCCCCTAATGTGTATCTGTACATGTATATTTAAATGTACGGAAATGTATAGAAAGGTGTCTATAAGGAAGCCCACCAACTACTGACAATGGTAACTCCGGGCAAAGAAGTGGGATTGGTGTGGGGATGGAAGTGATTCATGCTTTGCTTTACCTACTTCCATAATGCTTGAAGCTCTTCAAGTAAGAAGGCATTTATGCATTATTTGCCTTATAAATAGACATAAAGGCAGAGAGAACCATGAATGACAACAGTACAGCAGCTGTGAATCAACAGACCTCCTAATCTGGGTGTCCCTGGCCCCAACTTACCTCTGCAAAGTTACATGAGCGATGCTACTCTCAAGTTTCTTGTTCAGCTCTCCTCTTTGGTAAAATGCTTCCTGGTGATATTTTGTACTTAGGGGTCCAGGTTTTGCCTTTCAGACCACCTGGGAGTGCTCAGCCTCTCGCTGCAATATCTCCCATTAGGGCCATTTACAGCTTTTCCACACTCAGCACCCTTGTGCATCTGTTGAGGGTCACAGAGCTGAGCCCCCTGCATTAAGTGGAGGAGATGGCCTGCCATTCTGCGACTACTTCGGGTTCATTACTTAATGGATTCAAGCAGTGAAATCAGCCACGCATGATGGAGGAGGCTGTCAGTCGCCCAGCGTCAAGCCCAGTACGCCTAGAATACATCGTCTCATAGGTAAGGTACTCTTTGGCACACTCCTTCTGGTAGACCTCATCTTTCTCACGTTAAAATCCTGCCTGTAGAGGCCCCTGCAGACCCTTAGACTCCATGCATCTTCTTGCCCCTTCATTTCTTTTCATTGCTGGAATCAATCAGGTCTCTTTCCTCAAAAGAACAGAACTGACAGTCTGACTTACCCCTCTACATGGCCATCCTTTTCCATTACCCACGATGACCCTTTCCCCAAAAAACCCATTAATACTAATTAGTTGTCCATGGATTTCACAAATACATATCCTATTATGACCACTTCCCACTATTCCCATAGTGAACTTGGAGCATAAGATACCAAGGATTCCTGGATTTACGACAAAACTCCTAGTGGTCTTGTAAGAAGAATCTGTGCTTCCAATGGGATAATTATGTCAGAACTGGTTTGTCAGGTCAGAGCTGATTTTCAGCCTCACTCTAGCATTCTATTGGAAAAGCAACAGAAGGAAATTTGGTGGTAAGAATGAAGTTTGGAGATGAAAGCAAATATGATTTTAATGGGAGATGGGTAGAGCACTACTGGAGAGTTGCTCTGGCCAAAATGAGTTCTCAGACACCACCCTTGAGGCAAAAGGACATCAGCCGTCATCCAGCTGCCTCCGGCCCATTCCTTTTGCTCTGCTCCAGACAACTATGTGAGTTGCCATCAACTCTGGAGAATGGGTGCCTGGATGGCCCAGTGGGAACTTCATTGTGAGTGTCCCAGGCTGGGGGTGAGGGACATGGAGAAGGCTATAAAAACCCAGCTAATTTTTATACTTTGACTGTTCAATTCCGTAAATATTTTCCTTCTTTTCTTATTATAGCTAGAGTAGAATAAATCTACAGGATTAAGTCAGCTAAGGATTCCGGCCCCAACCGGGGGAATTCAGCTCCCTCCCTGTGGGAAAAAGAGGAAAGCCTAGACTTGTGCACTATCTTACTGGGATGAGATGAACCGGGTGAACTGAGTAGCACTGAACAGGCACCATGGGGATGTATGCGGAGCGTTGAACACAACCTGAATTTTTTTCCCTCTAAAATCCAGACAAGCAGCAGCAGGGGTGGGCAAAGAACACTTGCCTAGAATCCAGGCAGTCATTGGTTCCAATCTGGGTCTGCCACTTCCAAGTATGTGACCTTATACAAGTTTCTTTGCTTCTCCAAACCTTGCAATTTCTTATTCTGAAAAATGCATCTAACGCAACCGTTCCCTCAGAGCTGTTGAAGGAGATTAAAGGAGTCAACACATGAGAAACACCTAGGAAAATGCCCGGGATACAGACAGTACTCAAGAAACCTTAGTTCTCCTCCCTCATCTAAGCATCTAAATTGGGCCCTTAGTTTCTTCGTAAATGCAAATGCTAGAATCTAGGAATGTCAGTCTGCAGCTGTGCTCTTTTCATTGAGCCTACCAATATTTTGACAGGACTGGCCTAATATTATTCACCCCAGGTTCATTGGTACGTTTCTGACCAGCCCTCATAAAGGGCTTGGGATGGCCCCTGGGGACCTGGATGCTAATAATGAATACTTGCTAGTGATTTTCAATGCACTCTGGTTATTATGCTTAGTAGTGGAACATTTCCTATCCCCGGAAAGGTCATTTATAATAGTATAAGGCTGCTTCTTCCCACCTTCCATTTCAGATTTTTCTGAGACTAGCAGAGAACTCAGTCATCCATATGCATTGGAAATCCTATTCTGATCTTGCATTTGCATAAAAATACCAAAGCAACTTGAGGAACTACAGGGCAGCTCTCCATCATGACACTACCTCCTTTTATTTTTCTGATGCCTTTCCAGCACCTTCATATCAAAGTCATTTTCATGTACCTTCCTAGTTTTACTCATCATAGCTTCCCTCTTTCTTGAGCAAGTGTGGGATGGATGGGGGGAGGGGAGGAAGCAGGGAATTTCACTTTCTTTTATTCTCATGCCCCTAAGAAGCTGTAACATTTCACAGGTCACACAGATCTCAAGTTTGGAGACCCTATGAACTCAACTCACCCAAGACTGGCCTCTTCTTATTCTATCATATCGCTCAAAAATGGTCATACAGCATTACTGGTATAATTTAAGTGTGCGGTTAATTATGCTTACACCAAGGTATTCTGTCCTGGTACAATTTCTTTATACGGAGCCAAGATCGGTTTCCTTGTAATTTTTCACTCACTGGCTCAAATTCTGCCCTGCAGTGCTATTCTCCTAGGCATCTCATCTATTCACATGCTTTTAAGTACCTTTAATATACCCGTGACACCCCAAATTTTAATCTAGTCCAGATCTTTCTTCTGAGCTTCAGTCCCAGATATCAGCTGCTTACTTGAGAGTCTCACCGTGAGGCTAGATGACTCCAGTTTCAGTGGAAAGCCCCACTATGCATCCATTCTCATGGCAAGATCCTGGGAGGTCATCCTTGACACCATCTCCATCTACTTCTCCATCTCCACCCAGTCTGTCACACCAACTCAGCCCTATCCATTCTTCTCCTACAATGTATCTCGAATCCATCAAATTCTCTCCACCTCTATCGCTGCCACCATCCTAGGGGATAGCCGTGGCCTAACTATCCCCCTACTTTCACCCCTATTCACTTCCTACCCAGCCCTCTGACCCCACCCTACATAGCAACCAGCCTGAGTTTTGAAAAAACAAACCTGATCATATCCAGCCTGAGTTTTGAAAAAACAAACCTGATCATATTTCTCCCCGATCAAAATCCTTTAATGGCTTTCGATCCATCTTTGGATAAGGTCCAAACTCCTAAGGCCAACAACGCCCAACATGATCCGGTCCCTAAATACTCTCCAGTTTCTTTTTTGTAACATTTTATTACAAACATTTTCAAACAAATAGTCAAGTTGAAAAAAAATTACAGTGAATGTACGTTGACCGACCACCTGGATTCTACCATTAACATTTTATACTTGCTTTATCATCTATCTATCCATTTATCCATCCTTCTCTCCTAGTATTAATTTTTCTTGGTTTTGGTCCATTCCAAAGTAAACTGTAGGCTCCAGTCTCATTTTTGTCACTCTTCTTGTTGTTCCCTACACTCAACCCTAGGCATCTTCTCATTCTTTGAATCTGTCAGACTATTTTATATCTCTGTGCTTTGGACCTATTGCCCCTTCTACCTGAAATGTCTTCAGTTCTTGTTAATTCCTGACTCATCCTTTGGTTTTCAGCTTCAACTCTGTCTGAAAGGCAGTCACTGAACCCCCAGCCTAAATTAGATTCGCCTTTCTGCCTTACACATAATCTCAAGGCGTCTTGTGCTTTTCCTGAATATCGCTTGTCACAGTTGGTAGCTAGGTATTTTTTTTGCAAAATCATTAGTTCAATGTCTACTTTCTCCACCAGCCCAAAAGCTCCATGAGAACAGACACAATGTCTGTACCAGAGCATGCAGGATCACCCCCACAGAAAGTTAGTTAATAGTTGTTGAAGGAATTAAAGGCAGAAGGAATCAACAGTTACATAATAATAATATCATATTAATATAATAACAATACATGGACTCAGTGAATTTGTTCTTCTTTTAATATGTACAAGCAGTCTGGGTTTTTTAAGGCCTCTAAGAGAAGATGGAACTTACTCACTCCCAGAATATAACCAGCAAGTACATGAAGGCAGATTGCCAAGTGGCAAGATCTGTGGCTAGTGGCTGAGTCAAGAAAGAGACTGTGGTGGGTCTCAGGGACTTCTCTCCCATTTCCACTAGCCCTTCCCTCAAGATCATCCCAAATCAACAACAATCCGAGGAAAACCAGGGTGCTTGCCATGCAAATGCAGTTTAAGTAATACTAACAACGGCTAGAATGTATTGAGGGCATTGATCGAGGACTGGCTTTGTATCAGGCACTGTGTTGAGTGCTGTTCCTGCATTAGATATTCTTTTCTCCTGTGGCATAGGTTCTAATGTTATTCCCATTTTAAAGCTAAGGAAACTGAGAACAGAATAGTTATTTTTAAACAATAAGTTCTCCGACTTCCTCTTCTAACCAGATTGCCATTCCTGTAAAGTCCACCTACGTAGAATATTTATTCTGACTGTGCCCCATATGAGGGTAGAAAGATTAATCTAGAAAACTCTCAGACTGCTCTAATGGAGAGGGAGTTTTAGTTGGTTCTAACAAGTCTAAAAATATAGAAAGCCAGCCCTACCGATGCTTTTCCTCAGGTATTAAACCCAAACACACACTTTGATCCCTGCAAAGAATGTTTCCTCAGATGGGAACACCATTTACACTCAAAGATAAACCATTGTGATCTTCCCCATAACAGGAACTAATAGTTAAAGAAAAATGAAGCAGTGCAGAATTTCCTAGTAGAAGAGCATGTCAGCCAGTCTTCAGTTTGAAGACAAGCTTTTCCCCCGACTGTGTGACCTTGACAAATTAGTATCATCCCTGGGCCTCAGTTGCTCAGTTTCCTTATTTGCAAATGGAAATAACAAGATCCACTTAGCAGGGGATGGACATATTAAAATGCTACTTACAGAAACCTCAGTACAGGGCTTGGAAAAGAGAAGATACTCAAAGATAGTAACTTTAAGAAAGGGAGGAAAAGATAGGAAAACGTAGGGGAGGGTGGTAACTTAATACTCAGAATAAAAGAAAAGTTATAAGAAATGTTTTTAATAAATGCACATCATGTATTCTTTTCCCATCAGAGAGAGAGAGAGGGAGGAGCTTGGGAAAAAGTGTCCTTTAGCATCTGCATTGCTCTTACCCGGATGAACTTGCCTGCAGATACCACTTACAATGCAAATGGAGCTTGGAGTCCTTCACACTAACTACACAGCAAAAACCTTTCAGCTTTAAATAGAATACTGCAGTGTGGAATGATCCGAGCAGAGGGAAGAAAAATTCAGAGATACATGCGAAGGAGATTTGGCAAAAAAACCCTGCCATATCTGGGCAAGGGAGGAAAATGCAGAAATATCAAAGGAGGCAAAAAGAAAAGCAAAGTCTATAGAAGGACCTAGAAATTAATTCTCCAGAAGGTGAGTTTAAGTTAATAAAGGGAAGAGAACTTTGTGGCAAGCCCCCAATGAAGACGATTTTAACAAAGAATATTTTGATCTAGTGGGGTTCCTTCAAGGTGTACTAGCACTTTGAAGGTAATTCATCATCATCAGAAGGACACTTCCCCCTCTGGCCAGGTCAATGTTTCCTAAAATGCAATTAGGGATTGCATGTAAAAAGGCAATCTACATTGTCTAAGTTCCAATTTTTTTTTTTTTTCTTCTCAGACCTTCACTAAGATCAGGTAAAGAAACCTGGAAGCATACTGTGAAATAAAGGTTTGTTTAAATTTTCAATGTGGTGGCAGTTGGGGGGTGGGGGGAGGAATCCAAGAGGCTGATTTGGAAAAATTTTAGAAAGTTCTTTGCTATAAACTCATGCCTCATTTCAGACTATATGAACCCAGATATTTTATTCAGAACCAGAGGTTACAAAAATGTCATCAAATAGGAACAAAGATTAAGTAGTATCTAGGGCCCTGAAAGCGATAAGGAATGCCGTGTTTAACTCACTTCTTCATTCTACAGATGACGGTGCTACGCACATGGCCTCAATTTCCCCATCTTCCCAGCTCAGTAAGTTTCCTCTGCCTGCACTTGGAGGCATAATGCAATACAGAAGAAAACATGAAGGCAGCCCTCTATCTTTGTTGTCTCAAATAGAAAAAAAAAAAAAACAAGGTGCGCCCCCAAGGACAATAGACCCGAAAGCCAACTTCTCTTTTGGATGATATGCTCTGACCCAGAGCTGATCATGTTCTACCTGGTGAGTCAGTGACAAAGCACTAAGAATGGGGAAGAACATCTTACCACCACGTTGTCACCAGGCAAGTAAAAAGAATCAGCAAGTATGGTGCTTGGTATGGGGCAGGGACAGGCTGCTGAACACCTTAAAAGCCACTTCTAAGCTCCTGAAGGCCAGAGCTCATAAAGCTCGGCTTGATCTGTCTTGCGCCATGGACGCATTAGGTGTGATGCTCTCTAATAATGATGATGAACGAAGCATGTATTTTCAATAGTGCTGGGCATTCTTTCTATCTAAAACTTCCAGGGATGTTTAGAGAAGATGCCACCTTTACCCCCAAATTGTGTGTCTTTTTATCTTTCACAACTTGAACTCTTACTACCACCACGCCCATCACATTTCTCTAATGGTCTTGATTTGATTAAATATTACAGAAATTTTAGCACCCAAGAATAAGAAGAAGAATCTTAAATTAACACGCCTTGCTACATTTTCCTAAAGCACTTTCACACATATTTTCTCATGTGGCTATCACAATGTGACAATGCAACACTTTATAGGAGTGGTGAAGGATAAAGGCTGACAGGTACAAAATGAAAGCAAAAATGCAAAAGTTTTGGTATTTAGAAACAAACAAAAAAAAGCCTCCTCTCTCTATTCCCACACAAAAGGCAAATGAGATTCCACCTGCTGACTTTTCTTTCCTGCCTGCACCTCACTCAGGCTAATGTCAGAACAATCTGGGGGGTGGCGGGGGGGGGGGAGAGAGAGAGAGAGAGAGAGAAACACGACAATTTCACCTCTTGGCAAAGCTCAGCTTACTGAACCCTCTTGCTTTCTGCTGGCTGTTGATTCAGCAGAAACTACTGCTGCAGAATTCATAATGGTGATTTTTAAAGGCCCCACTGATCGCATTGCTCGCCCCACGTGTCACACTCATTCGCTCGCCGCCCCAGCACTGTTTCCCCAGCTACCTTTTTATATCTTGCTAATGCACTTCCAAGGGGAGAGGGGTTCGCCCTTTTTCAACGAGCCTTTTGGGCTTTTGATTGTCTAAGCAGGTAACCCGGCCGGAGAGATGAACGGGCAGGAAATGAAACCATGCCCACCCTTGCAGCCACTGAGAGACACATCATTCCGCTCAGAGAGGGGTGGACCCACGGTCCTCTCGGGCCCCCTTCCTTCTTATTTCTCCCCTCAACCCGACCCTGCATACATATTGGGGGAAGGGGTCATCTGTCTTTGGGGGGTCATTTTTCCAGCCGGGAGCCCCACCCTGAAAAACCTCATCCCCGAGGGCCATTTTAACTCCCGTGGGCGCCGGGTCCACCTGCTGCTGAACGCCCGGCTCGCCTCGCGGAGCCCGGATGGATGTGGGGCGCACCGGCAGCTGCCCCTGCGAGCCGAGCCCCCGCCCCAGCCCCGGGGCCCGCAGGAGTCTCCGCCGCTACTCGCCCGGCTGCCCGCGGAGCTCAGCGATCCGCAACTTGCGCCCTTCCCCAGCGGCGGAATGCGGCGGGGCTGGCGTTACCTTCGGTCGCATAGCTGTGGTCGCGCAGGAAACTGTTGTTGATTTTGCGGGTATCAATGTCCTCCTCCATTGACAGCAGGCTTACTTGCGTGGGAACCAGAAGCCGGCAGACAAGTATCCATGATCCCTCCCCGCAGCCAGTCTCACAGGAGAGGGGGGCAGGGGAGCCAGTGGGACTGCACCATGGTCCGAGCCTGAGGAGGAGACGGGGAGGCGGAGAGAGAAAAAAAATAAAAACCCGGCAATGGAGCTGTCACCTCCTCCGCCCGGGATCTCCGAGGCTGCGGCGGCTCCTCCCGCGGTGCGCTCACTCCAGCTCCAGTTCCCGGCGAGGATGCTGCGCCTGCCTCCGCTGCCTCCGGGTGCCAAGATGCGCCGTGCCCCGAGGGGTCTGGTCCCGCCCGCCGCCCCGCAGGCGCTCACAAGCGGGGCTGGGGAGATGCCCAACAGGTTCCCTTCGTTGGCAGCCGCTCCGAAATGCAAAAAAGATCCCTCCTCCCCCTGGGAGAGCGGGCAGCCGCGACAAAATGGTGCCTTTCTGGACCCGAGCTGCAGTGGCGAGATGGCAGGGTCAGGATTCAGGCGGGCCCGGCCCGGATGAGGGTGCTGGTCCCACGGGAGGGCGGCTCGAGCTGGCGGGGGCTCGGCAGCCGGCGGGGAGCCGGGCAGGGCGCTGCAGCCGGCGCCAGCGCACTCACCCTCACACCCACACGCGCGCACTCGCAGCTGCCGCTGCTGCTGCAGGAGGAGGCTGGAGGCGGCTGGTGCATTAAAGGCGAGGCTCCTCCCAACCGCGTCAGCAGCCCCAGGACTCTTCCCCAGCAGCGGTGGTGGCCGAGGCCGAGGCTGCGGCTGCTCTCTGCTGCAGTGGGGCGCACGCAGCCGCGAACCCGCACCTGGGCAGCGAGCAGCTAGCTTGCAGGTTGACGTGAAAAGCGTAGACGCGCTCTTCCAACCTCCCTCCCCCTAGCGCCACGCAGCTCAGGGCGGCGTTTACTCCAGCACCCAGAGTCCCTAGCTCGCTGCCTTTCTCCGGACACCTGTGCTCCAGGACCGCAAAGAGAAGTAGGTTCCCTTGGGTAGGCAGGAAGTCTACATCCCGGTCCCTTTTGCTCACCCTTCCATAATGCATGTGGTCTCTGGATGAAGTTCAAGGGCGAGGCCTGGGGATCGAAGCCTCACACAGAGAGGAGAGAATGCTCATAGCCTAGCTTAAGCCCTCTCTGCGCTAGGAATAGATCGGGGAGCTGGGGCCAGAACTTTTCTGCGGATCACACCTGACTTCTCCCTTTCGAACAGAGTCAAAAACCTCTTCTACCTGTAGGCGTCTGCGTCTACACTGGCAGAGGGAGGAAGAGGGCTGAGTTATGAATCTTGTCAACATAGTCAGTCTGAAAAAGTCCACGTTCCCTAGCCCTTTGCACTTAGTTTTGGACAAACAGCTCCAGGCCCCCCTGCGGGTTTTGCTTGTGAAGACACAGCACTGCAGGAACCGCTGACATTTGCTCTCCACGTGAAAGGTACAGTGGAGCCCTGCGCCTTGGAGCCCTGTGCCAGCAGAGCGCCACTGCTTCCCTGAGGGAATGTCAAAGATCCAGTGAACACCAGAAAGAGGCCTATCTTCCTACTTCAACTAGGAGGAAAATACAGAATCCCACCGCAACCCCAATTTTTCCCGAATCGCAGATCGCAAGTTCCATATTTGAAAGAAAATGAGATCGTTATTGTTATGAAACAACTACAATCATTTCTGAAGCAACCCGAATCACTAGAAAGCCAGTTTGGAAAAGAAATGTCCCCGATTTCCCCTTGCAGAAGGCATTCATTTCAGTGGGTGTCACTGCAGGGAGAGACATCCGGAGAGACATCAGCGAATGTTTTGCTCAGTTAAGCTTCACCAGTTTAGCTGGATGAGCCCAGAGGGACCTTTGAGTTAATTATATACATACAATGCTTCGGCTAACACAATTTAGAAAGTATTTGAAGTCAAAAAAAATGGGAAAACAAGTCCTTAACTGAGGTTGGGAATTGCCATCAGATTTCCATGAAGAACAGATGCTTCTGCCAGGTGGCAAATGGCATTGTCCTCATCTCCAGAAAGCAACCGCATATCTCTGGGAGAAGAGAGGCGAAATATTCTTTGATATAATTTGGGGCGGGGAAATTCATCTTACAGTAGATTCCATTTTATTCTCATCTGTTGGTTAAGTCTCTCCTACTTGTCTGACTATTTGTGCCAAATTCACATATGAAATTCCAGGAACAGATGAAGACTGGTGCAAATTGATTTAATCCACTTCAGCTCCAGTTGCCATGGCTGGTTCTTCACATGATGAGCTGTATCCATCACCAAGGCTCCAGAGGTCAGCTCGTCTGTAGTTACATAGTCCAGCTTCTCTTGCAGGTAGGCATAAGGGGGGGGGAGGGGAAAGGGGAGGAAAGCTAAGTTCATCTTAAAGCGGTGAGAAGACATCTTGCTTCGAGTTGAAATGACCTTACGTTGCCACTGGAGACCTTGGAGTACTATTTGGGATATTCTCACCCATGTCTTTCTAGAATGCGGGCTAGACTGGAACAGAGTTGCAAGATGAATCAGGAAGGCCCAGTCCCGTTAGCCAGGCTGTGCTTGAGGAATTTTCCACTGTAAGCAATGGGAGAAATGTCCCCTCCAGAGATCAAGCCTCTGGGTTTACTAAATTTTCCCTTTCCTGTTTCCTACCAAATTCTTCCTGCATGTATTTTATTCAACAGTATAGGCAATATTTTCCTAAGACATAAGTTGTGAGAAGGCAAATTAGATGGCTCTCCATTAAGTAGATTAAGTAGATTCCAAGGTTTCTATTTTGCGAACCACTCTTTTCTGCTATGGGCAGGAGGGAACCATCCCCTCCAACCAAAACCAAGAAAAATACAGCTGTTGGCTTTGTTCCTTAACACAACGATGTGCGGTAAAGGAGGTCAGGGAGTGAAGGAAGCCCTGTGCAATCCTGTAGTTGTAAGAGGACTACACAGACCATTTCTAAGAAGACTCTCTGACCTTCTTTCTGTTCCTCCAATGTGTCAAGTTCTTTCCAAAAGCTTTTGGCATTTGCACATGCCATTCATTCCCGGTGCCCCTTCCTCGTGTTCCTGGCATTCTTCAGCATCACAGCTGAACGGTCCCTACTTCTCTGAGGCATTCCCTGGCCTCCCCATAGTCCCTGCTCCTGGTATTTTGTCTTAACATCTTTTTTGTTTCCTTCCTCATGGAACATTTGCCTTTTGTAATATTTGTTTACTTATAATTGCCAACCATTCCACTATATCTCTGCTATTAAGAGCCTGGCACTTAGTAGATGCTCAATTATATTTACTGACTGGAGATAAATATTTCGTAGATGAATGAGTAAATTACTGAATTTGTTCAGTGATATTTAGCTTTTAAAGCTCTACCTTTATTTAAATTCTTGCCCCCCAAAACCCAACAACAAAGTGTGTTGTAAGCCAGTAAATTTCCAGTTTGTAACTCCTATTCCTGTTGAAATAACTGTCCTACCCATTCCCGCATACATATGCACCAAAAATATTTACTGAGCACTTAATATATGACAAGAGTTATTGTAGGTGCTGGGATACAGTTAAAACAAAACAGAGTCCCTTTCTTCACAGAACTGAAATTCTATCATCTGATTTTAGTAATATGAGCTTTCTTAGGGATACAACAAATACATTATAAATCAACAGACCAGAGCATAATGTTAAGTGTCAAGACTCTGATATCAAGCAAAGCTGATTTTCTGCCACTTATTATTATGTCCTTGAGCAAGTTATGAGATGTCTTAAGCCATGTTTTTTTTTTTAATCTATAAATTAGGGAGAAAAAAAGTTAATGGAGTTATTATGAGGATTAAATGAGATAATATTGGAAAGAATATACTGCAATCACTTGTTGAGTATTTGCTATCATCACCACCAGTACTATGGAACAAATATTTAAGTACCTACCATGTCAGCCACTGGGATAGGACTAAAGATTCAGCAACATCAGTGCGGAAGATGTACAGTCGTCTCTGCCATCATGGAACTTAGTATCTAATTTACAATTTATAGAAAGGGGGCCACAGGCTACAAAAGGGGCAGCAGAGGATGCTCTGAAAGGCTGGCCTAATTCAGGCCTGTGCTTTACACAGAAAAGGGCAATTACAAATACACAGCCTTCTTAAGTTACACAATCTAGCATGACAGCACGGGAACACATTCGTTTTTTCATCACTTTTATTATGTTTCCCCAATGCTCTCACATACCCCTAGCCCAGTTAAGTTAGCCCTGCCTACATTGGAAACTACTTGCAGGTCATGCTGTCCGATTAGCACATTAAATATCTACAATTTTATTCAAACCTTTGACCTAAGCCAGTCTAGAGATTCTTAATATAGGCTTTAGGTGTCAGACAGTACTGATTTTTTGTCCCAGCTCAGGCATTTATGAATTTCATGACCTTTGGCAAAAGTAATTTAACATCTCTAGCCTCTGTATTTGCAACATTGGAAGAAAATAACAGGAACTACTTCATAGGGTTGTTGAGTGGCTTCAGAGACGTTGTAAAGAAAGTGCTTAATACAGGCTTGGCCCATAGCCAGACCTGACAAAAATGTCGCTTCGGCCTCCTGGTAGTGGCTCATGAGGTCTCCACTGGCAGAGAATTGGAGAGATGCACTACAAGGCAGTCATGTGAACACAAGTGACCTAGAAACCTGAGTTTACCACCTAGCGATCTGTCTTAACGAGCACTAGACACTGGATATAAGAGATTTTACCATCCTGCAGAAAGCCCTTTATAAGCCACGAAGTCCTGTGCAAGTGGAAGGAACTAGGATTATCCCTTCTTGATTTTTCACATCATGTAAGCGCAGACCTAATCATGTCTGTCTATCATGGAATTCTATGGAACCCCTCTCTAGGATCATTCAGCCCCAAATGCACAACTGTCTCTCTGAGGTGGTTTGCGTTGACTGCCCAGAGGATGACCTCTTGAGTTTCTAGCAAGGTTTGCAATTCTTTATTGTGCGTGTTACAATGTGTAATAAATACCACATGAGTGAGCCTTTAACGTGGCATTTAACCTAGGAGAAGAAAACAAAACATCTTGCCTTCCAAATGTTGTATTAATTCTAGATTCTGGATACATAGTGGATTTCACTGAGTACAACATTCCCTCAATTATCCAAGTCCAGCAATTTATGAAAAGAAACAGTGGTATGCTGGAGCTGGTATGTGCTGGCTGTTGAGAGCTGATTCTGTCGATTACACACATCATTTTTCCAGCTCTGCTTTGAGTGACATCATGTTGGTAGCTTAAAATCTGCAATCTGCCGTGGTGGGTTATTTATAATCATAGAAGTAAAAAAACCTATATAAATCAGGGCTTTGGTTTTTTGGGGGGGGGGTTGGGCTGGGGGGTGGGAGAGCTGATTGTTAAACATTTACCACTACAACAGTAGAAATACATTAATTGCTGATATAACTTTCTACTTTTATGTGTTACCTGTGCAAAGTTCCTTTCAATTCCTCGATACTAAGTCTCCCAAGCTGTGTCAAATTCCAGAACATTCCACCATCTGATCAAACTTTGGCCATAATTTAAATAACTCTAAAAAATCCTACCTTTACCGTAAACATTCCCACAGCCTTCAGAGGAAACCTGATACCTTTGTTTGATCCCCTTCAGGCTGGTTATGAGATTTCCACAGTGGATCTGTGAGTGATGGCCCCTGCAAGGCTCCTAGATCTGACGACGTAAGGAAAGTTAGGTGCGTGCTCGCTCTCAATGAATAGTTCTTTTCTACTGCTTAAGCTCGACTGTCACCTTACTTTTGCCCTTGATTTGCCTAAATGCAAAACAAAAACATCCATTGTGCTTAGTTTCATCAGTAGCTCTTCTCTTCCACTTCTCAGGCTAGGATACTGAAGCAATGACAGAAAAAATACAAAAGTTGAAGAGTCCAGATCTGAGAGCTTTTTCTCATTCAGTGGTTTAAATTTAAATTAAATTCAGAGAGTTAAATTTAGACAATCTTACTCAAGACAGTTTGTATTTGCATTATATTTGTTAGGTACAAAGTGAGCATTTATGAAACCAGTTTAGCAAAGCTCAAGGGCTATTGTCTAGTACCTCATGACATGTCTTAAAGTAAAATTTCAGTATAATTTAAACAAAAAATATATATTGGGGAATGTCTTCAAATTTCTTTAAAAGGCACCAAGCAATAACACTTTACAGAATTTATCCTAAGAAAATAATCATGGATATGGGCAAAAATTTAGCCATAAGGATATTTTCACAGAGCACTGTCTATAATTATTAAAAATTGGTAACAAGCCAATAGAATTGTCTAGGCAAATTATGATGTGTACATATAGTGGGAAATTATTGAGCCACTGATATAATATTAATAGCTACTGCTTATCGAGCATCTATTATGTACTAGGCACTATGCAAAAGGTTTCACTAGCATTATCTCATTTAATTCTAACAACAGCCTCTATGAGGCAAATCATCTCTATTTTACTAAGGCTAGTAGAGAGAAATAATATATCCAAAGTCAAACAAATAGGAGCCTGGCTCTGTGTGTGTGTGTGTGTGTGTGTGTGTGTGTGTGTGTGTGTGTGTGTGTGTGTGTGTGTGTGTCTCTGTTGGGTGGGTCAGGGTCACAGCAGAAACTTAGAGGTCTTTTTCCAAACCACCCACCACTAGAGTCTGATCTGTACTTCTTAGAAATGAATAGCCTCTCAGTTGAAAATCATTCCTATTGTGTTGGTGAGGAGGTGGCGAAATTGGAACCCTCACACTGCTTGTGGGATTGTATAATGGTGCAACCACAAATAGTTTGGCAGTTCCTCAAAATGTTAAACAGAATTGACATATGACCCAACAATTCCACTTCTAGGTATATACCCAAGAGAACGGAAAATGCATATTCTCACAAAAACTTGTAGATGAATATTCTAAGCAGCATTATTCATAATATCCCCAAAGTGGAAACAACCCAAATATTTATCAACTGATAAATGGATGAATAAAATGTGATATCTATATAAAGGATTATTATTCAGCTATAATTAGTGATAATTACTGATACATGTTACAACATGGATGGACCTTGAAAACATTATACTAAGCAAAAGAAGCCAGCCACAAAAGACCATGTATTGTGTGACTCCGTTTGCGGGAAATGTTCAGAATGGGCAAATCCATAGAGACAAAGTAGATTAGTTGCCAGGGGCTGAGGTGGGGGAATAAGAGTGACTACTTACGGGTTTGGGATTTCCTTTTGGAATAATGAAAATATTCTAAAATTACTTAAGGGCAATAGCTGTACAACTCTGAATATACTAAAACCCACTGAACTGAATACTTCAGAAAGATGTTTCAAAAGGTACAGACTTCCAGTTATAAGATAAACAAGTACTAGAGATGTAAAGTACAATACGATAAACATAATTAACACTGTTGTATGTTATATACGAAAGTTGTTAAAAAGAGTTAATCATAAGAGTTCTCATCGCAAGGAAAAATTTTTTCCTGTTTTTTTTTTAATTTTGTATCTATATGAGATGATGGATGTTCACTAAACTTATTGTGATAATCATTTCATGATGTACAATAAATCACGCTGGACACCTGAAACTTATACAATGCTGTATGTCAATAAAACTGGAAGAGGAAAATAAGTGTTTCAATAAAGCTGTTATTAAAGATTAAAAAATCTCTGCTGTCATAAACGATTATTACCTCTAGGAGTATGATATAGCCCTCAGGTTAATATTAGTGCAAAAAACTTAAATGCATGTAATGACAAGTACAGATATTCATGTCATGTTCTTTAAAAAAGTCGAAAAACAATGTATACTGACTGGTCGCCTTTTATGGTCAAAAAAATGTGTGTATCTCAAAAGGAATATATGAAAATACTTAACAGTGGTTATGTGTGGTTTTCTTTGTGGTTCATATTCTTGTCAAAGAAAATTTAGATCTTTTTTTTTTTTTGGGCTGCACAGCCCAGCATGTGGGATTTTAGCTCCCCAGCCAGGGATTGAACCCATGCCCCCTGCAGTGGAAGTGTGGAGTCTTAAACACTGGACCACCAGGGAAGTCCCCACATATCATTTTTGTAGTAAGAAAATTTTTTAAAGGTTTTTTTGAATGTTATGAAATACCTTTTAGATGAAACTTTGTATTGAAAAGGTCAAAATCATTTTGTGCACACCTGAAAACTGAGAGACACTGATGTGAATGTGTACGCTATCAACCGCACAGAACAGCTCTACCCAAAAGTAATACAATGCAAGACACATTTTTGTTTGTAAGTTTTTCAAGTTGCCGCATTAACAAGTGAAAAGAAACAGATAACATTAATTTTAATGATGTCTAAATTTTTTGAAACTAAAATGAAAATATTTTATTTAATCCAATATGTCAAAAATTGATTTCAACATATAGAGAATATAGAATAATTAACTATATATGTACACTTTTGTTTTTAATGCCAAGTTTTTGAAATCTGGTGTGCATTTTACACTTGACAGCGCCTCTCAGAAAAGGCACATTTTTTAGGGCTCAATAACTGCACATGCCTAGGGGCTAAAGCACAAGTATAGAGGAACTATTCCAAAAGTGTTATTCCACTCACAAAATGAGTTGTATCCTATTCTTCCAAAGGAAAATTTTCATCTGTCAAGGACTTGAATTAGACTGTAATACTAAAACCAAAGCAAGCAACTTTAATCTGATGACCCTCACAACTATTTAAAGTAATACAAACTGAATATGAAAAAATATATAGACATACCCACACGTGTACATATATATTACATGTAATAGTAAATTTGAACCCAATCTGCATTTCCCCCTAAAACTAGTAAGCTGAATTAATAAAATGATACAAGATCAAGATTCTAAAAGTGCTAAGATGATACTACATAACAATACACGCCAGATAGCAAGAAAGATGTAATTCAGTCACTGTACAGTTACCGCCCTAATAAGCCAACTGTTTAGTTCAACACCTATGGCTTCAATGCCAGCCAGTAGAAGCCGCCAAATAACCAGATGTCACTACTAAAAAAGGAATTTTCACAGCTGGGTATCTGGACTCTATTACAGCCACTAAAGGTGGAGAAATTGAAAGGTACAGTTATAGGAATCCGGCTGAAAACTATTACAGTCGTTTAGATTGGATCAGAGAGTAGAAATGTGTGGTCACATGATCAGTGACGTGATTTCTGAAGACTTATTGAATTAGATGCACCACCGCCTTTAACACTTGCATGCAAAACAGTTTCGTGTGTATAGTTGAGCGCTCCCTCCTTCCTAAACACACTTTCTTCACTGATTCCCAGGTACCACCCTCTCTTGATTCTCCTGTTACCTCAATGTACACTCCTTCTCAAGCTCATCTGCTGCTTCTCCTCACTGCTTGACTTGACCTCTACAAGCACCCTAGAGTTCAAAGTTCTCAGATTTCTCTATCTGCAGTCCCATCCGAGGTGACCTCGTCCAATCTCATGGCTTGCCACTCACTTGATGATAAAACCATACAACCCAGCAATCCCACTACTGGGCATATACCCTGAGAAAACCATAATTCAAAAAGAGTCATGTACCACAATGTTCAGCTCTATTTACAATAGCCAGGACATGGAAGCAACCTAAGTGTCCATTGACAGATGAATGGATAAAGAAGATGTGGCACATATATACAATGGAATATTACTCAGCCATAAAAAGAAACGGAGCTGAGTTATTTGTAGTGAGGTGGATGGATCTAGAGTGTGTCAGACAGAGTGAAGTAAGTCAGAAAGAGAAAAACAAATACCATATGCTAACACATATATATAGAATCTAAAAAAAAAATGGTTATGAAGAACCCAGGGGCAAGACAGGAATGAAGACGCAGATGTAGAGAATGGACTTGAGGACGCGGGGAGGGGAAGGGTAAGCTGGGACGAAGTGAGAGAGTGGCATGGGCATATATACACTACAAAATGTAAAATAGATAGCTAGTGGGAAGCAGCTGCTTTGCGACCACCTAGAGGGGTGGGATAGGGAGGGTAGGAGGGAGACGCAAGAGGTAGGAGATATGGGGATATATGTATATGTATAGCTGATTCACTTTGTTATGAAGCAGAAACTAACACACAGTGTAAAACAATTATACTCCAATAAAGATGTTAAAAAAAAAAACCTAAATGAATACTGAGCACAAACCTCTCTACTGACCCCCAGGCTAATAACACCAACAGCTGATCCGATATTTCCCTGATATCCACCAGGCAGCTCAATCCCTAATGGCGCCCCCCAACTCCTCCTGTTCCTTGACTCCTCTCTCATTCCCTACATCCTTCCAGTCCATCAGCAAATCCTGCCAGCTCTAACTTCAAAATGCATCCAGAATCCAACCACTCCTCACCACTTCCACGGCTACTACCACGCTCCAGCTACCAACGCATCTCATCATGATAGTTTCAATAGACTCTAAGGAGTGTGTGATCCCTCATTTGCCCCCCTACAGAATAGTTTCTGTGCAGCAGGCAGAATGGGCTTTTTAAATGCAAATCACGTCATGTCACTTTTTTGCTCCAAGCCCTTCACTGGCTTCCTACACATTCAGAGTAAAACTCTTTTAAAATGCTGGCAAGGTTTGGCCCTTGCTGTAGCTCTATTTTTTTTTTTTTTTTCACTTCTCACCTGCAGCATCACCAACGCTTGTCTCAACCTCCTTCCCTCCACCCCACACATAGACACAGTGGCATACTTACTGTCTGCCAAACACACCAGGAAGAAAACTCCCACCCCGGAACCTCTGCATCTGCTGTTCCCACTGGCCTGAGGCCTTCCTCAGTCAGAAGCATAGCTCAGAGCTTCACCCCATTCAGCTGTCGCTCCGTAATCAACATTTCTGAGATGTCTTTCTTGACCTTGACCACTCTATATAAGGTAAAACAGCCCCCCTCCCTACCAGCAACCCCAGCCCCTGTGTTGCGACCTGACAGTATATTTTTTGGCTTTAATTATTACACGAGGACATAATATTCAGGGAGACAGGGGTGTTTCTGTTCTCTGTACTATATCTGGCCCTAGTAGAGTGCCTGGCACATACTGGTTACTACTTTTTTTTAAGAGGGTAAATAGAAAGTTATTAGACAATTAAGTTGACTTAACTCCCAGTACTTTAAGGGCAATATCAAGGGGAGAAATGACTACTCTCTTTTAAAAGTCACAGGGATATGGGGAAAAGGGAACCCTCATGTATTGTTGGTGGGAATGTAAATTGCTGCAACCACTATGAAAAACAGTGTGGAGAGTCATCAAAAAAATTAAAAATAGGACTACCATATGATCTAGCAATTTCACTCCTGGATATTTACCCAAGGAAAACTAAAACACTAATTAGAAAAGATATATGCACCTCTGTGTTCATTGCAGCATTATTTACAATAGTCAAGATATGGAAACCACCCCAAGCGCCCATCAACAGATGAATAAAGATATGGTGTATATGTGTGTGTGTGTGTGTGTGTGTGTGTGTGTGTATAAAATGGAATATTAGCCATAAAAACAATGAAATCTTGCCATCTGCAACAACATGGATAGACCCAGAGGATATTATGTTTAGTGAAATAAGTCAGACAAAGAAAGACAAATACTGTATGATTTCACTCCTATGTGGAATCTAAAAAAACAAAACAAATAAACAAACAAAACAGAAACAGAGTTATAGATACAGAGAACAAACAGGTAGTTACCAGAGGAGAGGGGGCTAGAGGGAGGAAAGGAATAGGTGAGGGAGATTAAAGAGGTACAAACTTCAGCTGCAAAATAAAGGAGTCGTGGGTATGAAATGTACACTGTGGAGAATATAGTCAATAACTAAGTAATATCTTTGTATAGTGACAGATCATAACTAGACTTATGGTGGTGATCATTTTGAAACATATAGAAAAAAATCACTATGCTGTGTAGCAGGAAGTAACATAGTGTTGTAGGTCAATTATACTTCAAAAACCAGAAACCAAGCATACTGGGCTTCCCTGGTGGCACAGTTCTTAAGAATCCACCTGCCAGTGCAGGGGACACGGGTCGAGCCCTGGTCCGGGAAGATCCCACATGCCGTGGAGCAACTAGACCTGTGCGCCACAACTACTGAGCCTGCTCTCTAGAGCCCGCGAGCCACAACTACTGAGTCCATGTGCCACAATTACTGAAGCCCACGCGCCTAGAGCCTGTGCTCCGTAACAAAAGAAGCCACCGCAGTGAGAAGCCCGCGCACCGCAATGAAGAGTAGCCCCTGCTCGCCGCGACTAGAGAAAGCCTGCGCGCAGCAACGAAGACCCAATGCAGCCAAAATAAAATAAAAATTAAAAAGAAATTAAAAAAAAAAGAAACCAAACATACAGACAAACTTATTGAAAAATATCAGATTTGTGGTTACCAGAGGCAAGAGGTAGGGGGAGAGGGAATCGGATGAAGGTAGTCAAAAAGTATAAATTCCCATTTGTAACATAAATAAGTACTAGAGATGTAATGTACAACCTGATCAATATAATTAACCCTGCTGTACATTATATATAAAAGTTGTTAAGAGTAAATCTTTAGAGTTCTCATCACACGCAAAACATTTTTTTTCTATTTCTTTAATTTTGTATCTGTATGAGATGGCGTACGTGCACTAAACTTATTGGGAAAATCATTCCATGATGTATGTAAGTCAAATCATTGTGCTGTACACCTTAAACTTATACAGTGCTATGTGTCAATTATATCTCAATAAAACTGGAAGGAAAAAAAAAAGTCCCAGGGGCCAACCCTGGGTAAAACTGAAATAAGCAAGCTCCTTGATCCTCATCTTCCTCATCTCCATTTTTCTGCTCTGAGGTGGGCCAGGGCAGAGCTGCAGAAGGGTCTGCATCATTCCCCGCTGACCCAAGGCTGCAGAGGTCTGGGAAGACAGCCTTTATGCTCATTGAGAATCAGCGTTAATCATCTTCTTCCTACACCACCACATTCTGCCTCTTTCTCCTTCTTTGGAAGGAAATTTCTAAGTATTGGCACCTTTGGAAGCTACAGGACATACCACATAGTAAACTTAGCTCAGCACGTGGGAAAACATTTTCATAAATACAAAATGCTGGGCAAACAAGGATAACACCCTGGCCATCGCTATACTAGAGGAAGAAATGCTAGAAGCTGAGTTCAAGAGCTCGATGGACCTTGAACTTATAAGCAAGTCTGAGTATATTTTAAAACTCCATAAATATTTATGGAATAAATACAGAGTGAAAATAATTACATTAAACATCCCTCAAATAGAGACCTCTGTAATTTCCATCTGGCATCTGCGGCAGTACAAGGATGAACAAAGTAGGATAACAAAAGTTTATGCATTTACATCTGAAAAGTAGCATAAGGCCTTGGAGCAGTGACTTTAACGTGTTGGGGGTCACAGATCCTTTTGAGAATTTAATAAAGGTTTTGAATTCTCTCCCCAGAAGAAAACATAGTTTAGAGCACTTCTTGCTCCCAAATGCTGACTCATCACATCTATTTCATGGACAGAAAAAGAAGGGGGGAAAAAAAAAGACCTAGGACCAAAGAGAAGCCCCAAGTTGAATTCAAGTTGAAAATTACACTGTCACTACCTCCCACCTATATTTTTATAGGGAGATTAATAATAGCTAACACATACATAGCTCTTAATAGTACTGAGGTAAGGCCAGATGTGAGACTTCTATATAAGATGGGTCCCTAAAGTATAAGAGGAGAATGGTTGAAGGCAGGACTTTTGAGAACCAGACAGCTTGAGTTCAAATCTTGGCTCCGATGTTTCCTTAGCAGTATGATGTTGAGCAACTTACTTAATCCCCCTGTGCTTCAATTTCATTTGCAAAATACCAATAATAGTAACTTCTTCAAAGGGTTGTTGTAAACATTAAATGAGATGATATATATAAAATATTATAAAACAGTCCGCGGCACATAATACACACATAAACAATGTTAGCTGTTGTTATGAGGCACTGCAGACCGTCATTATTATGTGCTCTGATGTCCACATGGACACCAGGTTTATTCACTTTTCCGATTCTCATTCTTGAATTGTTTTGGCAGATGTGCTTCTTGTCCCTGTACCTCCTGTTTTTTTTAAGCTAACCCAAAGACATGGTTCCATTACAAGTAAGTGTGAAACTGTTCATGTCAGTGGGCTCATGGTGGAGGCACAGATTCATTCAACATCGATCATGCATTACCTGCCCGCTATGTGCTTAGCGCTAGCCTAATTAGGTACTGCGAAGCAACTCACACCTCAGTTGCAAAGATAAATGCTAAAACTTATGTGTCCATAAGAGACTGATCAAGTGTAGATTAACCACAATGTAAGAATTTAGAGGTATTCGGCTGAGCGAGAACAGCCTCAAAATGTAAAATGGACAAATGACGCACTTGATTGAGGGGTAGCTACGTAATTTGTGGGGCTCAATCCAAAATGAAAACATGGGGCCCTTTGTTCTTAGTATCGGGAATTTTAAGACTGAGAGCAGAGCTTTAATGTAAGCACAGGCATAGGAGTAACGTATACCGGACATGTCACTGCACCATGGAGCTGGCCCCGCCTCGAAGGCTGGGAGGACTCATGGACGCTTCCTAGACTATTGGCCATGTCACGCACGTATCTATCTCTGTGTTCTTTCTTCTACTTTTTCCTCCTAGCCAAAAAGATTTTGCTTATTTGTTCAACCTAGGAAAATCCTAAGTATCCTTCAAATTCCAGCTCAAGTCTTAGCTCAGAGGGAAAATGATAGAATGAAAAGAGCCCTGGACTTGAAGTTAGAAGAGCTAAGGCCAAGTCTGCCTTTCCCCGACTCTGGAGCTCTGGGCAAGTCTCTTCACTTTTCTGGTACTTGGTTGGGGAAACTGATTTTAAAAGTCTCTAATAGGATGATAAGAGGATCAAAAGGCATCACAAATAGATAAAACCCTTGAAATAACGATTTATCACATCGATAAAGAATTTCATAGTTTTTGATAAAGCCTTTCCTTAGTGTCTACAAGCTACAAGCAGCATTTGCATTGAGTATCTAATATATTATCAAAACACACACACACACACACACACACGAGCACGCTCATGCTACTGCACATATGTATCCTGTCCACCACTGCCCCCTCCTCTTTGACATATATGAATTTGAGGTTTTATTCTTTCATTTCAACTCTTAAGGCCATCAAGCTTTCAGTTCCCTCCCAGTCCATCCTCCTCACTAAGTGAGCACGACCTTTGTAACTCATAGATCTGGTCCTTTCTTTCTTGCTTGAAATCCTTGCATGGTTCCTCATTACCTGGAAAAGAGTTTTCTAAACCCAATGACACAGAACCATTAGTGTTTTTTGAGGTGCTAATCAGTGTTCCAGGAAAAGAGGTATGGAATTTGAGGAAAAAAAAAAAGATAGATCCCCCTGTTGGAGATTTGTAATGCCAATTAAAAAGCTCTGAGAAGTCCTGCAATAAAGTTAATTTTGTTTAAACCAGAATTTTCCATATTAATTTGATGATATTAACATTCTATAGAAAATTTATATTCTGCAGAAAAATTTTAGCAAATGCTGGCCTAGGGGTGACAGACTCTTCAGTTTGGTTTACAGAGCTCCCAGAATCCCTAGATTTCTAGCTCAATGTCTGCCATCTCCTCCACAAATCCTATGCTCCAGGAACAGTGGGCCGTCTCCAGTTTCTTGAAGACCTTTGAGCTCTGTGCCTGTCTTGCTCTGCCAAGAACGTTTCCTGTCACCCCTACTTCTGTTTATGCCCTAGTGATTTGTTACTCATCATTTCAGGCCCAGTTCAATAGCCCTGCAGTACCTCCTCTGATATGCTTGGTCTCCCACTACCGATGGCTAACTGCTTCTATGTAACTTTGTACATAGAAGTAATTGCTGCTCTTTGCTAGACATCTCTGTGACAGGAATTTAGTTCTTAGTGTAATATAGGCAACCCTACAAGATGACTGAAATAATGCCTACTTTATAGATCAAGAAACACACTGATTAAGAAACTCACTCCTTTTTCTGTGTTTTCTATCTTTTGAGTGGTGCCCACTGTCCATCTAGCTGCCCAAACCAGAAAACCATTTTTAATCAGACATTTTTAATACCTTTTCCTCTACCCTACATTTAGTCAGATGCCAAGTTCTATAAATTCCAGCTTCCTGACAGCCATAAAATCTGTCCCCATCTATCCATTTACACTGCCACGAGTTTAATTTGGGCCATATCATCTCTCAGCAATGTTCCTGCAGTAGCTTCTTAGCCAATCTTCCATGTGCCATGCTGACATGAATATGACCATCCTAAAGTACAGATATGATCATGCCAATGCCCTGCTTAAAGTCCTTGAGTGGGTCCCCGTGACTCTCAGGGGAAAAAAAATCCAAGACCCTCAGCACAGCTTAAAGGACTCTTTAAGGACTGGCTACTGCCTACTTCTCCACCTTCATTTCATCCAATCAGGACCTCACAGTCTACACCGGAAGCCTCAATGAGCGTCTCAAGGTTTCCCACCTTGCCAAGCGTTCCTTTGCCTCTGGACCTTTTTACATACTTTTTCTTATGCTTAAAATTCTCTTCCTTCTCATCCTCATCTTGATAATCCATGGCCAAGGTGAATGCTCTTCAGCTGTGATCCCTGGGCATCCTTTTCTCTTTTCCTGTGAGATCTTTGGGACCAGGGTCTGTGGACCTACTCACTGTTGTATCTATACCTAACACAGTGCCTACCACAGAATAATGACATGGAGTCATCATTTAATGCCTGAATGAATCAAAGAATGAATAAAGGGATGAATGAAAGCAAAACTGAAAGGGCAGCTTGGAGTATCACAAGAGAAGGAATTTAGGGCTTTATCACACACATCCGCTTGCCTTTGTCCTCTAGGTCAAAATACATTGTCTTTCAAATTCCCCGAAAGCACCACACTCACTCCAACTGCACGGCCTTTGCATTTGCCTGGAATGCTCTTTCCTCTTCCACCCAGAGTCAATGCCTCCTTATCCTTCACATTTCAGATTAGTCATCCTTTCAGCAGGGAAGGATTCTTGCCAATGCAAAGTCAGCCCCTCTACTATGTCACCCTCCTAGCATCGGGCATCTTTCCTGCATCATTCGCACCAAAATGTAGCTCTATATTTATGTCTATGACTGTTCATTTAGTAACAGTTTCCTCCAGTAGACAGTAAACTACAAAGGACAGAATTATATCTGTTTTTTTTTTCACCACTGGATTCTCAGTGCCTAAAGTACACTGCCTGACACACAAAATAAAAGTTTGTTAAATAGATAAGTGAATTAAAAACTCTGTCTCATCAGCAGTTTGTTGGTTCATTTCAGCACTGTGTATACAGCAGGGCTCAATAAGAGTTGTTTAAGTGAAAGATTAGAACTATTTCTCTTTCCCAAGTTTGTAAACAGTTAACTAGTATGCTTGAAATAATTTCATTCCTACAAATTTAGCAACATTTGCATATTCCCACACCACCTTGTAATATATTAATGCTTCCCTTGAAATGAATGTGAATGTTGTCAAAAGACCCGCATCTCCCCGGCTCTTGGACTTGACCGTATTAGGCAACAAAGGAGCTGCGAAGTCTATCCCCACCACAGGAAAGGACTAGAGTTCTAATTCACAGATTGCATAATGTGCCCATAATTGGGAGACATCAAAACCTGTCATGTCATAGATTAGCCAGTGGTTCTTCAATAAGTAATTATTAAAATGGCAAAACAAACAGTCTGGAGGAGTCATTACTGTTTGTCTATTCATTGGAGCTAAATGATATTGACTAGATGGTGGCATGCCTCAGTTTTGTAATACTCTGAAGGCTGAGTAAATAGGATAAGCTTAGACAAAAGCATAGGGACTGAGAGAAACATTAGAGGGTTAACCCGAAGGCTACCAGAGTTATACAATCTTCATGGAGTCTATAAAGAAGGGCCTTTTCCCCCCCATATTTTAAAGAAGTTGGTAAGCAATGAAATCATAAAGGCTGTTTACCTCAAAATCAAGTCTGGTGCAACTTGATGGGCCAGGCATTGTCCTCATTTCTTTATGTACACAACTTCTCTCTTGCTCATGACTACCCCATGAAGGAGATATTATTATTTTTTTAATTAATTAATTAATTAATTTCTTTTTGGTTAGGTTGGGTCTTTGTTGCTGCACACGGGCTTTCTCTAGTTGTGACGAGCGGGGGCTACTCTTTGTTGTGGTGCGCGGGCTTCTCATGGCGGTGGCTTCTCTTGTTGCAGAGCACGGGTTCTAGGCACGCGGGCTTCAGTAGTTGTGGCGCAGACTCAGTAGTTGTGGCTCGCAGGCTCTAGAGCGCAGGTTCAGTAGTTGTGGTGCACGGGCTTAGTTGCTCTATGGCATGTGGGATCTTCCCAGACCAGGGATCGAACCTGTGTCCCCTGCATTGGCAGGTGGATTCTTAATCACTGTGCCACCAGGGAAGTCCCAAAGGGGACATTACTAATAGCACTTATCAGTGAGGCAACCAAGCCTCAGCAATGTTAATTATTCTAGAGTAAGTAGAATGGGGCATACCTGGGGTTCAAACCCAGCTTGACTTGACTCTTAATCAACATCCCCATCATAGTTCCGCTTAACATTTTCCTTTGGAAATTTCTGCTCGAGTAAGTACATACTAAATGTCAAAAAAACGAAGAGCTATAATCCCCCTAATTCTTTGAAAAGAACACCTAAACAGTCATCAGAATCATTTCCTCTCAAAATATCTGTTCAGTTTGAAGTGTCTTGTGAGAACTTTATGAAACTATAAAGAAATCTTTGGACATTTTGTTGTTTAAAAAAATTGTTGGTCCATTTCTGAGTTTTTTGATGATTTACTTCTCTATTACTCAGAATATTATACACCTACACATCAAATAAGACTGAATATTTGAAGATTTAAAGGCATAACAGAGAGCTGACAGTACCTGAAAGCAGGGAAACTCAGAATGATTGGGGGAAAGTGGAGGTTCAAACTGTCAAAGAAGATAGTTTTCCTACTTTAAAACAAAGTTCCAGGATATAGAAGTAGACCGGCTAAGACAGGGTGGCTTCATCTCTGAAGAAGGTGATGGTCTTCTTTGATTTAGGACAGGCAGAAAAGGAAAAATTATGGGTAATAGTGAACTTACCATTTATCATCTCTTTTCCCCAAGATCTCTTTCAAATGATAATAAAGGAGCAAAGCGGATACAACCTCACAATAATGAAGAGAATATAAAGAGGGTCATTAAGTGGACTATGGATTTCATGCGTCTCTGGGAGAAGAAAAGCAGATGGAAAGATAACGACAGATGAAGAAGAGAGTTGGCACAACCAAAAAGGGTACCCATCTGCATTGCAGAAACCTGGAGAGCCTTAGGACTTAGAAACACCCAAATGCTGTGGGATAAAGGCTCAAAACTGCTAAATAATACCCATAGAGAGAAAAATAGATTCATCTGCCCTTTAGCCCCACTGCTTAACTCCTTTCCCTATTCTGCCCTAGGAGCATGCAATAGAAGGTCCTTCCTTTTGGAAAAATAATTTAGTTAGTCTGGAGTGGATACAAAGGCAAGTGTTGGGTCTTCCAAGTAAAGTGCTCTGCATTCTGGTATACAGAGAGTCCAAAATACAAGATCATCTCCCTGCCTGTTCAGTCTACTACGGAAGCAGCTAGCTGATCAATCCTATTCATGTTCATTCAACTGTTCCGTTGACTCATTCTTACAAATGAATGGGTGATAGTAGATCATCTAGACAATTCAGTAAAATGTACAATGCAAAAAAAAATCAAGATAAATATTACAAACTAAATTATAGATTTAATTAAATATTAAAACATATTTGGAGAAACAGATATACTTTTAGGAATAGAAATAAATAAATCCTAATTAGCACACGCAGAAATTTTTTTTTTAAGAAGAGAATAAATCTACAAATGAAGAACAAGAAGCCATAGAAAAGGAAAAAAATAGAGAATAAGAAAAAACTCACAGAATTAAAAAATTTGGTAATTTGTTTTTAAATCATTAGAAGGTTAAAAGATATAGTCAAGGAACTGAACCAATGGAACAGAATGGAGAGCCCAGAAATAAAGCCATGCATGTATGATCAACTAATGTTTGAAAAAGGTGCCAAGAATACACAATGAGGAAAGGATAGTCTCTTCAATACATGGTATTGAGAAAACTAGATATCCACATGCAAAAGAATGAAACTGGACCCTTATCTTACACCATATACAAAAATCAACTAAATGTAAGACCAGAATTAGTAAAACTCCTGGAAGAAAGCATCCGGGGGCTTCCCTGGTGGCGCAGTGGTTGAGAGTCCGCCTGCCGATGCAGGGGATACGGGTTCGTGCCCCAGTCCGGGAAGATCCCACATGCTGCAGAGCGGCTAGGCCCGTGAGCCATGGCCGCTGGGCCTGCGCGTCCGGAGTCTGTGCTCCGCAACGGGAGAGGTCACAACAGTGAGAGGCCCGCGTACCGCAAAAAAAAAAAAAAAAAAAAAAAAGGCATCCGGGAAAGCTCCTTAATATTGATCTTGACAATGATGTTTTTCTAAGTAGGGCACAAAAGCACAGGCAACAAAAGCAAAAATAAACAAGTGGGACTACATCAAACTAAAAGTTTCTGCACAGCAAAGGAAGCAATCAAAATGAAAAGGCAACCTATGGAATGGGAGATACAATTTGCAAATGTTATATCTGACAAGGGGCTAGTATCCAAAATATATAAGAAATTCATACAACTCAGTAGCAAAATAACAATCTGATTAAAACAAGATCAAAGGATCTGGAAAAAGAACAGATACATGTATATGTATAACTGAAAACAAAACAAAACAAAAACAAACAAACAAAAAAGTACACCATACATTCCCCTTTGGAAACATCACGTGCTGGGATTCTATTTACTGAATCTGAGCACTCTGAGTATGACGATGGAGATTCAACTTTGCCAAATGATGAATAGTTATCTCCAGTCTGAAACTGCATATATTTCCTGCTCAACAAATGCCCAGCCTGATGGTAGCAGAACTCAAACTAACCATATTGCTAATTCATCTGATTTCACACAGACATAGACTTGTCGTAGAAACATGACAAATAAAGACCTTTCAAAATCTGAAAAAGAATCAAAGGACCTGAATAAACATTTTTCCAGAGAAGACATACAAATGGCCAGTAGGTACCTGAAAAGACACACAACATCACTAATGGTCAGGGTAATGCAAATCAAAACCACAGGATGTCCCCTCACCTGTTAGAACGGCTATTAGCAAAAAGTCAAAAGATAACAACAGTTGTTGAGGATGTCATAAAAGGGAACCCTTGTACATTGTTCACGGAAATGTAAATTATTATAGCCATTATGGAAAGTTTCTCCAAAAATTAAAAATGGGTTTTATCTATTTTAAAAATTAAAAAAAATTTAATTAAAAATTAAAAATGGGTTTTATCTATTTTAAAAATTAAAAAAATTTAATTAAAAATTAAAAATGGGTTTTATCTATTTTAAGGACCTCATCATGTGCATGTTTCACAGGCATCTCAAAATCACAAGGCTCAGAAATTGCCTTCCTTGCTCCCAAAGCCTCCACTTCTTTCCATTCCTCCCCACTCCCTTGCGTCTTTTCAAGTCTTTATTGAGAATCAACTCTGTGTCAAAATATATACTTTCTGGGTCCCTATAAGAGTCAAATGGCAAAATATCACTATCTTCACATTTTTAATTTTCTCACCCCCAAATCCAATCAGCAGCTACATTTTTGAAATTTATTGCAAAATGTCTCTCCAATTCTGCCTAGTTCAGGCTTTATTACTGCTCATTTAATATTAGTAATAATAGCAGTAACACAACAGCAGCAACAACTACTACTACAAGTACCCAAGTACTTATAACACAGATGGTGCTTCCTGTGGAGTAGGCTTTGTTCTATGCATTTTATATAAATGAACACATTTATTTTTCACAAAATCCTAAGATATACTATGCTATACTGCCTCTTTACAGTGTTCTTACTGGTTGCCTTTTCTCTATCCTCTTTCCAATCCATTGTACCCATTTTATTGACAGACTGACTTTCCCCACATGAAGCTCTGATCAAGCTAAAGGCCATCTATGGTTTTCTCAGTGCTTTCAGAACAGTCACATTCCTTAACAAGATCCACGTGGTCTGGTTTTACTCTACACTTCCCACTTCTTTTTTGCACATAATATTTCCTACAATGGAATCAGTACATTGGTAATGATCCTAATGTATTTAGCAATTCTCAAGTTGTGTTCTGGGCACCTCTAGGGATCTCTGAAACCCCTTTAGGGGATACACAGATCAAAACTACTTTCATAACACTAAGATGTTATTTGCCTTTTGACTCTCATTCTCTGACAAGTGTACAGTGGAGTTTTCCATCCAGTTTTGCAGGATGTGTGAATTCACAACAGACAATGCAAAAGCATATATGAGAATTTAGCTGTCTTCTATTGAGCCAGACATTAGAGTTACAAAAAATATACAGCAATGCTACCCTTAATAATTTTTTTGAAAATATAGTCATTTTCCACAAAAGTATATTATTGATGTTAACATGTAATGAATTTATTTTTAAAAAGAAATTGATGACTATTTCTAAAGTCTCTGTTTTAACATGTAATAAAGTAAACATAAATAGATATTACGTACTAAATTAAAGTTCTTTGGAGTCGTTGATAATTTTTAAGGTTGTGAAGCAGTCCTCAAATAGTCTGAGAACCACTGTTCTAATGGTTAAGAATATATGCTTTAAAATCAGATTGACCTGGAGTTTAAATCCTGGAAATACTAACAACTTTCTGACCTCAGGAAAGGTAAAGTTGCATCAGAATTCTCAGTTTCCTCAAAAGGAAAATGGGGAAAATAATTATCAACTTTATAGGATAATAGAAAGAAAGTGCTTGAGCCAGAGTTGACACATTGTACACCCACAATAAATCGTAGATTCTGCCATTATCACGATCAATATAACAATTATTTTTATTGTCATTTTCCAAATATGATCTGGCTTTCCTGTCTCTGAGTTATTAGTGATATTCTTGTCTATTCTTGAACTGTTCTCTTAGAGACTGGGTTTACCCCCCACCCCCAAAAGCCAACTGCAGTAGGATAACATTTTGTAGAATTAAGGGGTAACTCTCACTCTTCCTCAGACTTACCATTCAGGCAGAAGAGGTAGCCATATCTGTACATACAACTTAGGAAGAAGGCAAAACCAGAAAGAACAAAGTGGTGTATTCTTTATCAGTTTCTAATTAGATTTTTATAACTTATAGCAGGGATATTAATCTTAGAGTCTGGTGCCTGAGAGGGGAATAAAAAGGATTTTTGAAGATCAAAAGCTTGGCTTTAAATACTGAGCACTAATGCCTAGAAGACTGAAAACTTGGCATTTATTCTATAAGGAAGAAAAAAGGGAAGAATGCAGATTGATTGCATAAAAGCATTATTTTGAAAGGAGACCAAAGTCCAACAAAGTGGTAGGAAGCAGGAAGACGAGAAGGACAAGTTCACCAATTGGATGTCCCCCAAGTCTTGGATAAGGCACATCAAGCCCGGTCCTGGGAAAGGCAGGTATGATAGAAATCACAGATGGGTTGTGAGAAATCTGACAGGCAGCAGTGGGAACTTGGGCCTCAGTTCTAAAGTATAGACCAGAGAGGCTGTAAGCTGCTTGCGGATGGAGAAACTTCACGTCTAACCAACATGGTGCCTGAGTGACAGATGTAACAACTGTTCATGTCGACCGGCTGAGTACATCTGCTCAGAATCTTGCAACCTCAGCATAGGGTGAAAGAGAATGCTAGTTCCTACAGCTCCCTGAGAGAAAAGCAGAAACATTAAGAACACACTGGTGGACCCAAGGTGCTGGGAGTGAAAATGAATGCATGGACATTGAACTGGAGATCACTGCAAGACCACATTCAGCAGCAGCAAGTATTAACATTAACATCAGGAACCAGATTTTAAAAAAATCACACCCGAGCCAAGACTGTGAGAAAATAGAAATTAAACATATTTGATAAAGAACATGTATCTACCCTATCTAAAACAACACTTACAACTCAATAAGATAAAGGCAACCTGATAAAAATGGGGACAAAACAGTTGAAGATGTTTCACCAAAGAAAATATACAAAAGGCAAGTAAGCACATGAAAATACAATCAACATTACTAGTCATTGGGGAAATGCAAATTAAAACCACAATATAAGTATTGCCTACCTAATAGAATTGCTAAGACTAACTATACCAGGTGTTGGGGAGGATGTGGAGCAACTGGAACTCTCATACACAGCCGGTGGGAATGCAAAATGGTACTTTGGAAAATACTTGGTAGTTTCCTATAAAGTTAAATACACACCATTCAATCTACTCCTAGATGTTTATTTGGGAGAAATAAAATCATAGGTCCACACAATATTTGTATTTTAATGTCCATAAAATTTAATATCCATAAAAAAAACAGCTTAAAACTGTTATGAACATTAAAATACATAGCCCAAAACCGGAACAACACAAATACCCACCCAATGGTGAATACTGTAGTCATCTACACCGAGTAACACTATTCAGCAGTTAAAAGGACCTAACTACTGACAAATGCAACATAGATATGTCTCAAAATCAATGTAGTAGTAAGTGAAGGAATCCAGAAACAAAATGCTATATGCTGTATGATTCCATTTGTGTGACATTCTAGAAAAGGCACAACCATAGTGACAAGAAGTGTTATACCTGATGGGGATAAGTGAGTTACATCTGGAGCCAGACAAGATGAGCTATACCTGGAAGTGGATGCGACAGGGATAGAGGCCAGTACAGAAGACCAAAAATGGTGAGATACTCTTCAGCTGATTCCTGTGAGGACAGAGGATGGAAGAGGGATGCTATTCTGATAGGGAAGGGGGAGGGGAAAGAAGCGCTGTGTCTGTGTGACATTGAATGTTTACATCCTAAATTATCAGTATAAATCTGAAAGTCATTGGATTACTATGAATTGGCAAAACTACATCATCTTCTGCCATTCGCTAAAGCGGAAGTTGAAATCGAGAAATAAAGCTGCATTTTTTGTACCAGTGAGTTGGTGGACTATTGTGACTATATACAGTAAGCCATCTACATGCCCTTTCCTGAAGGTCCAGCTCAAGCAGGACTTTTTCTACTGCATCCTGGTCAAAATGAGTATTTCCTTTATTGGTGTTGTCAAAGGTTGGCTTACATTCCTATCACAGAAATTTTCAAGTAGCAGATAGTCAAAGAATGTTTGTGGAGTTAACGTCATCACAGAGGGGCCAAATTGACAACAGCACCTATGTGTCGTCTGGTCCTCATGAAGTTGGAGAAGCTGCTGAGGGCAAGGTGGGTGTGAACATTCTCTCACTGGCTGTATAGTGGGAAGCACTAGCCCTGATCTAAATGCTGGTTTGTCAAAGCCCATCTCTCAGTTCCTTCCTTCTCCCAGGTCACTTTCATCATCTTATTACTTAGCAATTGTGAGTTGTTGCCCGCTGTTTCATACATGTTTATCCTGACTCTCCAACCTAACTGTGAGGTTCTTGGGGGAATATTTCACTCCCATAGTAGGTAGCACTTGGGTAGCACTTGGGTGATTAGAGGTTGGCAGCATCGGATTCCCTAGGAGGACAAACCACATTTTTTCTTCCTTATAAATAATGACCATAAAGGAAATCTGTGGAGCAAAACAGCAGCAGGTACTACTTTATGAACACGTTCAAAGTCAAGTGCTTGATATACCGCTCCTACATTTTGTCCTCTAAAATCAATCAACATGGTTCCTAAAACCATTGTACCCAGAGTGACACAAGGTACCTCAGGGCATCACAGCAAAGTCGTGGGGTGCCACGGCAGATTTTAGAGGGAAACACATCTGCCAGATGCCAGGAAAACCATTAGCTTGAGGTAGATCACAGTTTCAACATTAACTTCTGCTACATGTCACATATTTGCAAAGCTTGGTTTTCAGCGGTTGCTGTGATTAAGACCAAGTATGGTGAGGAAATCAACGTGGAAGAGCAAATGCTGATTTCAAGGCTCAAGAAACTGTGCGGCGATCAACGGATGCACACATCCAATTAGCAAGAACTTGTGGTTATTGAAAAGGTTAAACAAAAATGTTTTTCTCTCTATATATCTATTCTTTCAAAATTCTATTAAATTATTTGGATGTAAATACATATTAAGTTGTTCCGACCTAATTACTTAATAAAGGAATTGTTAGATATTTCTTTTGGCATAGGGGCTCTGGGAAACAATTACTGAGACAATCAGAGCTCTGTGAACTGAGAGAGTTTAGAGACCTCTGCCCTGTAAGGTGCATATTATCATTCCCATGTACTAGAGAAGAGGCTGATAACCTAGAAGATGGAGGAATTTGTCCAGGGACACACACTAGTAAGCGCCAGACCTAGGATTCAATCCCAGGTTCCCCTCAATGTAAAACTCAAGCTCCTAACCTCCTAAGTTTACTTTAGGAGCCTTGAGACCAGCTCCTGGAGACAGTCACCAAAGAAAAAGCAGATGGCCCATGAAGAAGTAACAGTGGGAGAGCAGTTCCCTTGAGGGTAAGAGAGCGCGGTGGGAGGTCACGGAAAGAAGCAGGGTCAGTGACCCCAGCTGTTTCTAACCACCAACTATTCCCACAATAGAAATTTACACTGAGAGATTAAGTGACTTACTCGAGGTCCCATGAGGACCTCAGCCATCCTCCTAGACTATGATACCCTCCCCCCATTAAAACCAGAGGAAAGAGGGAGTAACTTAGTATTAGCTTGTACAGTTCTTGAATTCAGTTCATTAGCTTCTGAAATGTTCCTGGATTTCTATTCTAACCTCAATATACTTCAAGGAATGACAATGTGACCCTTTTCTTATCCTGATAATCTGGGAGCATTTTGCTCACAATTATGCATGTATTACTATCCTCTTAAGAGGTCAGTAAAACCTTTCATTTTAAAATTTGATTTATTTGCATCCATAATCTTCCTGTTAGTTAGACAATCTGCATAATACCCTGGCATGAAATATTTTAACCAGGCTTTCCAAAATATAGAAGGAAGCCTCCTTAATAATGGAAGGCATTAACTCTCTTAAACAGGGACCCATTTGCAGATTAAATTTGCCAAAAGGTCGGCTTGCAGCTGCCACTGTGCGCAAACCCCACGTGTCCTCTGTGTCACATACTGTGACATATCTTGAGAAGAGTCAGGGTCTTTTCCAGTCTGCTGATTCTCTGTTTCAATTAGAATAGATTTAAGAGTCCCCAAGCTCTGGTTTCTAGGTGGCCTTGCACAGTATTATTAATAATTCAATCATACCTGTGCTGATAACAGATTACATTTCTACCATCCCACCGAAAAAAGCCCAAACAGATTAAGGACTACCTCATGGCTAATTTCTTTAGCAGTTTCCTATCTGATTGACATCCATTTATCTAATTGCAGCTAGAAGATTTAATTTTCATTCTGTTGGCTTAAAATTAATGGAAAAAAAAACCTGTTTACTTTTTAAATATTTGACTCATTCTTTCTCATCTCCCGAATAATGTTGGGCTAGTCCGTTCCGTGGGCTGAATCCTCTATTTTATCAGTTTTCATTCTCTGAATTCATTGCAGCTGAGTCTAGCTATTTACAGTTTGAAGTCTAATATGAAATTTAATCTTTCATCTCAAATAATCTTTCATTTTTATGGGAGCCCAACAATGAGGAGGGCATCCAAATGTTCATTTGGAAACGCTTTTTTTAATTAAATTTTTTTCTTCTTTTCTTCTTTCTTTTAATTGTATCTATATGAGAAGATGGATGTTAGCTGAACCTATTGTGGTAATCATATCCCAATACATGTAAATGAAACCATCATGCTGTATGTCTTAAACTTGTGTACTGATGTATATCAATTATATCTCAATAAAACTGGAAACAAATCCACAAAATTTTAGAGATAGAAAAAAAATTTTAGAAGCTCTCTAGACCTGGGTTCGAAACCTAGTTTGATCATTTACGAACCATGAAGTAACCCAGGACAGGTATACTCAACCCAGATTTGAGACAGAGTGGGACAAGTGAGGTGCCTGGTGTACAAAATTGAAGGACGTGTTTACTGGCAGGGTTGTGGCATGAACCCTGAACTTTTGTGTTGCAGGCTTGTAGCTTGCTTCACTCTAGTGCTGTCCTGATCTCTGAACATCAATTGCCTTATCTGTAAGTGTGCCGATAATAGCAACCTTCCCCACGGTGGCGTAGGGGGAACAAAATAATTCACATAAAGCCCTCAGCACACTGTCTGGCACACGGTAAGCACTGAATGTTGTGTATGCCCCCCCACCCCCGCCCCAGTGCATACATTGAAACCCTAACTCCCAGTGTGATGATAATTGGAGATGGGGACTTTGGAGGTAAAAGGGGTTAGGTGAGGTCATGAGAGGTGGGCTCCTATGGTGAGATTAGTGCCATTATAAGAAGAGAAAGAGATTGGAGCACACTCTACCTCCACCATGTGAGAACACAATGAGAAGGTGGCTGTCTGCAAGCCAGGAAGAGGGCTCTCTCCAGCACGCAGCATCATGCCAGCACCTTGATCTTAAGACTTTCAGCCTCCAGAACTGTGAGAAATAAATTTGTTTAAGCCACCCAGTCTATGGTATTTTATTATGGCAACACAAGCTAATTAAAACAGTTACGTTGTATCATGCAATTTGACTGTGTTATCGCCAGCCTTTCAGTGGTTTCTAATGCTCTTTTTAGAATAAAGTATAAAATCACTAACTTGTCTCCAAAGCCAAGCATGGTCTGGTCCCTGCACACCTTTCCTGCAATATCTTCTAATACTCTTTCTGAAAATCTCTGCTGTCTAAACGCACTGGTCTTCCTTTGGGTTCTTGAATGTACCATGCTTAATATCCCTCTGCCTGCCACAGGACCTTTGCATAGGCCGTTCCCTGTCAAAAATGCTTTACCACCCCTCTCACATAGTTAACTCTGCTTCATCCTTCATATCACACTTCAACCACCATTTCCTTAGGGTCTAGATCAGCTCTGTCAGATACTTTCTTGGCTTTTAAAATAAATCATAGTTGGCACTTATTTGATTATTATTTGATTTGATTATTTGATTACTCTTTCTCTCTTCCACTAAGTGTTAAACTCCAAGAAGGCAGCAATCTTTATGCCTTGTTCGGCAATTTATCCTCATCACAGTAGCATAATCCCAGGGTATACCATAAATAACTGCTTAATGAATGATATAAAAATATTATTGCCACCCTCCATCTTTGACAGGGCTATCCTCAGCCAGGCACAGAGCGTGCACTACCTCACGTGGGAGACCACTGCCTTTTGTATTAACAGTTCTTATTGCTTGTTTTCCCTCAGAGTGAGAACAAATGACTCTTCTCTCTACATGCCCACACTTCCGTCCTATTTTCTTCCTCCTACAGCCACCTTCTCTGAATATTTCTTAGTTCATAAGTGTTTGTTGAACACCTAGAATGGGTAGCACATCAAGCTTGGCTGGGTAGACACAGTGAATAAAGGTACTCTCTGCATAGTGGGGGTTGAATCACAGGCACAGAGTTCCAATTCAAGACAAGGTATATTAAGTGTCCTAAGAGAGGTACAAGGTAGCCTAAGGAGAGGGATCTTCTCATTTGAGCAATCAATGGCCACTTCCTGAAGAAGGTGACTTTTTGCACTAACACCTGAAGAATAAGTAGGAGCTATATACACGAAGCAGAGTAGAGGGAAGAAAACCAGTATTCTTAGGGATTGACAGTGAGGACAGACGAAGGGTGCTGAGGCATTCTGCACATTCAAAACAGGTGACACAGTCTACAATCTCTTTTGTTTTTTCAACTATTCACTTGTTCATTCATTCATTCATTCACAACAAACATCCAAGTACTACTTTGGTATGGAAACATAATAGAAAAAAGACAAATCCCATGCTCTTTGGGGGATTATACACTGGTATGTTTAAATCCTATCTGTTCCAAGAAACGCTCATGTAATATGTAGGGAATGTTGCTAAAAATGTCCTGCACCCAGGACAGGTAGTAGATACCTGCCTAATGCTTCAGTTCAGGCCATTCTTGAAATGCAGTGGGCCTGAGGAGACTGCTCAGGGGGTAAGATGTTTTAGGGGTAAGATGTTTTAGAAACAAGACTGAGTCTATATTTGACTGGAAGTGTCTATTTAGTGTGAGTTCAGAAGCACGGAGAGAGCCAAGTGCTTAAAACAAAAACGGTGCTAGGGCTTCCCTGGTGGCGCAGTGGTTTAGAGTCCACCTGCCATTGCAGGGGACCCGGGTTCGTGCCCCGGTCCGGGAAGATCCCACATGCCGCGGAGCGGCTGGGCCCGTGAGCCATGGCCGCTGGGCCTGCGCGTCCGGAGCCTGTGCTCCGCAACGGGAGAGGCCACAACAGTGAGAGGCCCGCGTACCGCAAAACAAAACAAAACAAAACAAAACACGGTGGTAAATAAATGCTTGTTCTTGTTATCATTACTCAGGAGGATGGAGAAGGCAGAGGGAAAGAAGGATTGGTGCTTTGGAAAAGGTATTCTTCACATGCTACTGGTCTGGAGGAGGGGGCCTTCTGCTCAAGAAAGAGAGGGGAAAATCCTTGGGGCTTACTGTCTCCCATTTGAGTGAGCGGTCATTTTAGCACAAACTTTCAAACTAGCCGTACGCCTAAGGCAGAAACACTCGAGGAAGTTCTCTGCTTAGTTAGACTGGAAAGAAGTGGAAGCCAGTATGTGTTTCCAGGAAGACTGAAATTCTCTTTGCATCCTAGGCCTATTTTCTGATTTCTGGTTTTCAAGGATTTTTCCAAATTTATCACATTAAAACAATTCCTTCATCCTCCCAATCTCTTATTTACCTTTACCCAAAGATCCCAGAGGGCATGGTCCTGAATTATATGATTATCTCTATTTTGAAAAGATGAAACTGAATTGAGGCATGGAGAATTCGAGCGACTTGGCCATACTCTCCAATAAATACAATAAATATATTTCAGTTACCTCTCAGTAATTCAAGTTCAAGGACTAAAAGCTAAACTCTTAAATCTTTTAATGAATTCAACTGCAACAAGAGATACTTTAAAGTAATGAGACTATGCCCCATTTACCTCCCGTGTTCTACTGAAATGGAACTAGCTCAGAGCTTTCCACTCTCTATGTACACGGTCTCTGGTAGGATTTTCAGTTGGGGTTCACCCAACTCCAAATCTATGGGTTGTGAAGAATCAGCAGAGAAAATGACATATGGTGGAGAGTAGGTGGCTTTGAGAGGCAATATTAACTATGTATGTGTGAAATCACAACAAGTATAAATATTTAATTTCCAATGTTTGAAAGAGAAAAGAGGGTTTCTTTGAAAGTGGACTTTGATGCATACATACGTTAATTATAACTCATGACATTCCTCACACAAATCATTATTTCAGAAAATGATGCAATCCTTTCAAACCAATATTGACATTTGGAATGTTACAATACTTTTAAAGATCGATTGCAGTGTATTTTCTCTTTCCCCTAAAGGGGACCTCCTGTCACGAGCAAGATGAAATCCAAGAGGAGCCACGTGGTTTGTATTCGTCAAGCTTGTGTAACTTGGGCACAGAGGAGACCATGCACAGGGTCCTTTGGGAAGCAGTGGTTAGGGTGGTGGTGGTTTATACAAGTGTCCCAGTGGACTGCATCCTGGTACCTCATTATAACCTATATAAAGGTCACCTCCAAAGGTTAGTGATTTGTAAGTTTTCCTGGCACCATTTCTCATATCTGGTGATCTCCATCTTTAGGAGGTGTTCGCCATTATCTCTAAATTTGAGCTCAGGGCGCAGCCCGCTAAATAAACATCTTCAAAGCTGGGAACCAATTAGACATCCAAATGGGGTAAGATGCCGTTGTCGCAAAAAAAGAAAAGAAAGTGTTGGCCAGGTTGGCCCTGAGTTAAGGATGAAACATCAGTGGATAAGGACACTGGCAAAGAATAAAGGTCATATGCCGGTGAGTAAATATTATAGGATTGGGGGCTTCCCTGGTGGCGCAGTGGTTGAGAGTCCGCCTGCCGATGGAGGGGACATGGGTTCGTGCCCCGGTCCGGGAAGATCCCACATGCCGCGGAGCAGCTGGGCCCGTGAGCCATGGCTACTGAGCCTGCGCGTCCGGAGCCTGTGCTCCGCAGCGGGAGAACCCACAGCAGTGAGAGGCCCGCGTACTGCAAAATAAATAAATAAATAAAAATTATAGGATTGGGTTTTATGAACAAAGGCATCTTCTTTGGCTACATGATGATGCCAAAAGCAGATCTGGTAGCTGAAATGAGAGCTCCAAAGAGGCATAGTACGAGTCGGCACATCTTGTGTGCTATGATTTGGGACCTAGGTGCTCAAAGTCCCTCATTAGCTCAAAAGCATCTTTCTACATAGTCCACTACTCAAGGCATTAGAATCAACAGTGGCTTCCACAAAGGCCATTTTCACCTGGATGTCCCAGTTAAAATGGAAACATTCCAGAGCTAAACTCCAAGCTGTCATTTTCTCTTCCCTCTTTTCCTTTCCTCCGTATCTACTTTATCAGCAAGTCCTGTGGCTGTACTTTCTACATAGCTCTCAAGTATGTCCTTATGTATCTTCACAGCCACCACTTTGGTGGAAGCCAAGAGAAAGCAACAGCCTTTTCACTGGTCTTCCTGCTCCCACTTTTGCCCCTGGCCTACGCTGCCAAGGAGCTAGAGAAACACATTTAAAAAATATGAATCAGACCATACCATTCTACTTAAAGTCCTCCAATATCTTCCCCTTGTGCTCAGAATAAAATCCAGATTGCTTACCCTGGCATTCAACTGAAAATATTCTTCCCACAGCCCTTTACATGCCTAGTATCTCTCATTCATTTTCCTCCTCGCTCTCCCCCATCATCAGTACAAAGAAGTTATCATACACACACACACACACACACACACACGCACACGCACGCACACACACGCACACACACGCACGCGTGCACACACACACACTATAGCTACCCCTTCCTCTATCACTATTTCTTCATAATAATTTCCACTATGTGACATTTCAGTACCCTAGACATTAAGGCAACATCATGAAAATGCTGTTCCTTTACCCAGAGTTCAGTCGTCACACCCAGGTGCAGACTTAGAGAAGGAATCTGCTTTGATCGTTATCCTTCCTTAGTGACCTACTCATTGGTTAACTGCCGTTTGTTTCCTGACAGTGTACCATTTTGTTTGGTCCGTACATTATGCTCTATTCCGAGCCACTACAGAAAAAAATCAGCTGCTGTTTGTTCCCTCCCCTCTGCCTCAATTCTTGTGCTTGTCTCCTCCTCGTGAATATTTAAAAACTGTTAACAAAGACAAAAGAAACCTCCATTTCCACACTGTTACTGCCTCTTTCTCTTCTCATCCCTTTTTGCAATGAAACTCTTTTAAGGGCCACCTCCCCACTCTGAATGCCTCTCGCCCCTCTAGGGATGGTAGAGAAGACCTGCTTTTAAAACTGGACTTGCCAGACACAGGACTTTCACTTTGGGGCAAGCTATGTTTCCCACTGAGAGCTCCTTGAGGACAGTGCACTGGAATAACATCTCTAAAGGAAATCAACAATTTTATTCACTTTGAAGTGGTTCATACAACATCTGGCCCATAGTTGGTACTCAAATATCTGCTACAAACACCACAATATCCACAACCAAAAGATGCAAATGGTTAATATTTTTAAAAGGTATTTGAGTTATTTAAATTCTTTTCAACTCAGAAGAATGAAAAAGGAAATTCTAAACAGATGTTCCCTATTTTTTTGACCACTCAGAGAACGTTCTGTCTCTCTGAGGGTATAGTATAGTCTCATCATATATGTAGCTAATCAAATGATTACACTTGGCAGAGAATGACAGAAATAAAACAAGTCATTTCCCTTTGTTCTTTCTCTGTCCTGGTTGCTGTTGTACCCCCAGAGCCAAACCCAGTATCTGGCACGTGAATGGCACCTAAGACATATGCATAAATGAATGAATGCACACAGCTAGTATGTGACAGAGCCAGTATTCTAAGACAGATTTTTCTGATGGCAAGTCCATGTGCCACAGCTAAATTGACTTCCTTCATTCGCCTGAGTAACTGTGATGTTGTTTTCTGTTGCCATTCTTTGGTCCTTGCTGTATGCTCTCCTGGATGGTCATGATCTGTGTTTGTGTTTCTTCCCATCTAGTGCCTGTAGGTGCCTCAGGGCAGGGTCATGCCTGTGCAACATTCTTCAGAGCCAAAAAAAGAAGAAAAGAAAAACAAATTGTCCTGCAGACTGGTATCTATCAGTTATTCTGTGTGCAGTTAAAAAATGCATTTTACGGATAATGATCCTTATTTATAGAGAGGCTCAAAATTATTCCCAAGGACATACAATTCATGGCAGAGTTGGTTTCAGAACCTAGCCCACTTGGTCCCTTCACGTTCTTTTATGAGCAAGGAGGATTAGAAATAAATAACTAATCAGTCTCCTGGTTCCCAGTCCATATTCTAATACCACAGTGACTGCCAACTTCAACCATTTCAATCCTTTAGCCCAATCTTACTTCATATCCTCGATGTGGCAAGGTCAGAGGACAAGGAAAATAAACAGGCTAATGAAAGTAGAACTGTTAAGTTCTTCTTTTCTCACCTTTCACCAAGCCCTGTCATTATAGTTGCTATCCGAGGATGCAAAGTATTTATTTCATAGTAAAGTGTCAAGCGATGTGACATCTCCCTTCATCAAAATAAAGCTTATTCATCTCAGACACATACGGGTCCATGTTACTTGGCAGCCGACCTGTGCTTTCCATAGGTGCTATCTCGTACTCTGCGCGCAAGAATGCACCCCTTGCCACCCAGCGCCTTGCCTTTTCTTGAAAACATATAATCTGGTCCACCTGCATTTTTTTATCTGGGCTCCGGCAAAGAAACCATATGAAAATGACAGAACTGCCAGAAAGAATGATGACTTCATTGTTTAGGAAGCATGTGAATTCATGGAGGTAGCAAGGCAGAGGTACAGAGAAACAGGAGGAAGAATTTCAGGAGGAGAATATCGCCCTTGGGCTTCCCACCTCTTCTGCGTGTTGCTGAGAACGGCTTCACCTGCCTTTCGGGATTAATATGTTTGCTCCATAACAAACTACTTTAAGTCTCCTTCTGTAGTACATGGCAGGATTTTTTCCCTTTTACAGGAGTTGGTAATAGTAGAAGGAAGGAAGAAGGTGATGATGATGATAGCACCCACCTTTTATTGAGAGGTGGCAACACAGTAGCGCTAGGCTAGGCCTTTGGGTATATTATTTTTTTTAATTTATTTTATTGAAGTATAGTTGATTTACAATGTTGTGTTGATTTCTGCTGTACAGCAAAGTGATTCAGTTATACACATATACATATATATGTAAATTCTTTTTCATACTCCTTTCCTTTATGGTTTATGACAGGATATTGAACATATTTCCCTGTGCAATATTGGGTATGTTATTTTGTTCAGTTCTCGAAACTCCTCCACACATCACTCCCATTTAAACCCCTTAAGGACTTCTCATCACCTTTAGATAAAGTCCACATGTCTTAACATAGCGTGCGAGACCCTAAGACTCCATCAACTTTTGCCTCTCTCTCAACCCCATCTTGTACCACTCTGCACCTCATTTGAATGGACTGGTCTCATCTGTACCCAAACACTTCTGGGTCTTCCTATGTTTAGTGCTCTCTCTTGCCTATGGGCCTTTAAATATGTTTCCTTGCAACCACACTTCTTTCTACTTTTCACCTGGCTAACTCAAATTTTCTCTCACATCTTAAGTATCCTTTTCCTTGGGGGAGCCTCTCTCTTGTTCCAACTAAACTAGGTTGGGTTCTTTGTTGCTTGTTCCATGATTCATTCTACTTCCTCTTTTATAACTCCATATGGGTAGTGACCTGTTATGTAGGTACCTTTCCTGCCAGATTTAACCTTTGTGAAGGCTGGCAGCCACAATGCCTTCTTTTTTTTTTCAAATTTTTAAAATATTTATTTATTTTTGGCTGCGTTGGGCCTTCGTTGCTGCACGCGGGCTTTCTCTAGTTGCAGCGAGTGGGAGCTACCCTTCGTTGTGGTGTGCGGGCTTCTCATTGCGGTGGCTTCTCTTGTTGCAGAGCACGGGCTCTAGGTGCACGGGCTTCAGTAGTTGTGGCATGTGGGCTCAGTAGTTGTGGCTTGTGGGCTCTAGAGCGCAGGCTCAGTAGTTGTGGCGCACGGGCTTAGTTGCTCTGCAGCATGTGGGATCTTCCCGGACCAGAGCTCGAACGCATGTCCACCACATTGGCAGGCGGATTCTTAACCACTGTGTCACTAGGGAAGCCCACCATGCCTTCTTATTCATAGTTGTTCCCCGATCATCTAGCTGAATGCCTGTCACATGAGTAGACCCTGAATACATGAATGGAAATCGATTCATACATGCAAAATCTATATATTAGCATTTCCATTTCATAGATGAGGAAACAGGTTAAGAGGGGTTAAATAACTTGCCAAAAGATACACAGCTACCAAATGGTGAAGCCAAAGCTTGAGCCCAAGACTGATTCTCAAAACGATGTTCACCATCATTCTGTAGCATTGCCTTCTCAAAATTTCCTCCTGCTGTAATTGCAAAAATAATGACAATTGCTATAAAATATTTATCTTAGAGAAAAAATTGAGTAGGAAAAGCTGCTGGGATTTAGGGAGATGGTCTTTCTCTCATCTGATTTCAGAGCTACATGAGAGAATCTGGGTGATTTTGAATCTTTTTGCACCCCAGGTACGATGGTGTGCTTTCTCCAAACATTGCTTCTGTCAATCAACTAGGTGGTGGTGGATAACAGGCAACCTATGACTACAACTTCTAGTCCTTCCTACAGATCTACTTGAAAAAAAGGAAGTATGTTTCTCACATTCTGGGAGAGGTTGCCCAGGCAACAGAGCCAGAGCCAGAGCAACAGACCCCCCAGCTGAGACATGCGGCAACATGTACACCTTCTCCCACCACAATGCCCACTTCTGTGGGGCAGCAGCCAACTGTGTACACACTTTTAAGGGGGTGTTACTGAAAGATTCACTTGTCTCAACTGGACACAGTTTGTAAAGACATCCCCATGGACAGCCAACCAATACCTCCAGATTCTTGCTATGTGGTAGGGTGAAAAGCCCAAAGTTTCATCTGTAGATTCTGCCAGAAGAGCAACTCAGAAGATGAAAAAAGCTGAGAAGTTCTAGTTTGTGGCTGGTAATAAGAAAAAAAATGGCCATTGAGCTGAACATTGGTCTTCAAAATCGGTAGACCAGTTTGTGTACGATGGCAGTCCCTGGCACAGCTCGGCCACTTAATGCCTATGTAAACTTCGATAAGTTCTTTACTATCGTAATCATGAATTTGCTCATCTATAAATTGGATTTATAAATATAGTTACTAAAGGTTTTTTGTGAGGAGTAAGAAAATGCATGCAAAATGCTTAGCCTAATGTGTGGCACTTAATCAGCACTTAATACAGGAAAGTTATAGTAATTATTAGCGTTGATTTGACTTCCTGAAAAGGTTGCTGGATGGACAGATGAGCAGTCTCTTCCTTCGAGCCTATGTGCTAGCTTAAGTTTAGCGCAAAAGCGAGCGGGCTTCACGTCTGCTTCTGTAATAACCAGCGGCATGGGCTGTAAACCCCTCGTAGCACAGGCAGCCTTCCCCATGCATAGAAAGCCTCTGCCAGGCCCACTGCAGTGTGTGAGGCACGTGGAGGGTGCTCAAGAAGAGTTTGTTGGAGCTGTCAACAACAGCACGTGCAGGTGGTTCAAAGCACCATAGGTATCTGGATCTTGAAAGGGAACTGTACCCTCCCAGGAGTCATTAAAAGAGTTCTGCAGGGAGGGCAGGAACAACCTGCCACCTGACTGCTTTGTTCAGAAGTACTTTCCAACTGAGTTACCCCAGAAGAGATGCTGCTCTTTGCTAGATCACTGCATGCTTGCCAGTCCCTCCTAGGAAATAGCTTTGCACGATCGCTTGCTGGGTGTGTGTGTGTGTGTGTGTGTGTGTGTGTGTGTGTGTGTGTATGAAGAGAAGAGGCTGGCCACAGGGGAGAGAGCAGGACGAACCTTCTACCAATCTACTCGCAGCCTTCAGCACACCATTGTGTCTGATTATGCTGTGCATGTGAGCGTATGTGGGAGTGTGTGTGTGTGTCTGTCCTGGGGGAGTGAATACAGCAGCGGTACTCATCTACTTCTGTAAAACAAGTCCAAATCTCATGTAGTTCTATTAGAAAATTATTCTTCAGGCATAACTGAGAGTCTCTGAAAGCATTTTATCCTTTGAACACCAAAACCTCTTTGGAGAGAATTAAAAGGGAAAATCTGTAAATGAGCACTTCTCTAAATGAAACAGTTTCTGGCTGAGCAGACCAAATGAGCCTTTTCTAGAGTGTGGAGTACAACGCAATGGCTCTGCTCTTTGTTCTTGAGTAAAAAAATTCAAGAGAGGAAAACCATTCTAGAATGGACAACCTCCAAATGCTAATCCTACAAGACGAATATTGTGACTCATTACTATTTGTAAGTCATCTAGTTTCTGCTATTTTGAAAAACAAACCACATGAAGTACTAATTAATAAAAGATATCATGTCTTATTAACGTTCATACAGTAATTACCAAAATCACAAATCCATCTGCTAAGTAGTCAGCAAACAAGACAAACGACCATGCTCAGTTAAACAGATTATCAAATGCCTCTGGGAGTAAAATCTAATAGCCCCAGCTAAGCCATGAATCAAGCAGCTACTCCTTTTGCCATGAGGACAGGCCACAGCAACCCTGTCTCCCCTGTGAGGCAACACAGAGCAGTGGAGGCATCTGGCAATTCAGCCTCTCTGGAGAGAATGAACTCTTATGCAAGTGTCAGCGTTACTCATGTAGCTTTCTCTTACAGCCTTTGTACTGACACTTCAGATTCGGTTTCTCTAAAAGACATAAGAGGAAAGACCCAAAAGATGTCACCTAAAGTTAAATGCAATCCCGTTAGCTTCTGCATGTAAAATGCCTATCAGAGAGGCTTCACCGCTCCCGATACAGAGGAGAAATTTCATCTTCCTGCAAACTTCTATGTCTTTTCATCTCTATTTTTTTTTCCGACATTCATTACCTGTACGCATTTCACATCCCCTCTCCTAGACAGGCATCTAAAGAACGGAAACCACGTTTTACTAGTTTTTCAAGTACAACAACTACCACTAATAATAGTTGTGATTAATATGTCACTTTGGTGAGTGCTTTATTTATCTTTTACTTACTTCATTTTTGTCATTTAATAGTCACAATAGCTGCCTGAGGTAGGTACGTCTTCACTTTACACACATGAGGCAACTGAGGCTCAGAGAGGCTGAGTGACAGAGCTGGGATTCATTTCTGGGTCTGAAGGATTCCAAAGCCTGTGCTCTGAAACACTATGCTAAACTGTACCTATCCTATCCTATACAGTGCCTAGGTCAGGGTCAAGTGCACAGTAGACACGGATCTATGTCAGTCGTATAAATGAATACCTTCATATCAACTCATTCTTGCATCCCCTTGGTAGTTAAGGTTAAATCTTTGCAGTTTTCACTTTCTTGTGTATTTTTCCCAGGTGTGCATGATGTTAAGGGTTATTATTAATACTGGATATCCAAAAAAGTCAATAAAAGCTCCCCTTACCTGTTTTACATCAGAAAATAAACACCTCTCCAGGACACTACCTCCCAGTTCAGTGTCTGTCAGGATGATATTCAAAATGGGGCATATCTGATGGCTTTTCATTTGTATTGGTGTTACTCCATGTTGGACTGCAGGCAGCCCAGTGTTCTCGGCAGCCCCACCCAGCTCTCTTCATCATCCTGGGCTCTACAGTCATCATGTCACCAGCTCAGGACCTGGTGGCCACTGACTTCACAAAAGTCATTGTTTCCCATTGGTGGGGGTAGGGGGCTTTTTTTTTCTTATTTTTGGACCTGGGTTAGGGATTCTCAGATTTTATCTTGATGACAAAAATCACACAGAGCACAATAAGAATCACAGCTGAAAAACTGGGAGTGGGATATGGGCTGGGAAACATGGGGAATGGGTGTCCAGAGTCCCTGGGATGCTTCCTGGAATCCTGGGTTTCCTTCAGGGCTCCCCAGGTGCCTTGGATACCTCCTAGACCTCAAACCAGTATCAGTATTTCTACCATGCAGCCCATATTCTTGGAGGAAGCACACCCCACTCATCCTTAGAGTAGAACTCAGATCAGTTTAAGCCAATCAGCACACCCCACTGGTTTCGCCACAGTGATTAGGTCAAGACAGAAGATGGTTCAAGCCAGTGAGAAACACAGAGATGTTTGCTGGAGCTACTGGAAAAATACTTCCGGGCTCAGAGGGCTCCCAGGAAAGAAATTCTCTCTCTCTTTGCTTGACATTTATGTAAAACAAGAAAGATCCAGCAGGTAGGGGAAATCATTCTGGAACTAGGAATTCAACCTTAGGACTAAGTAAGATACCACAGAAGACCAAGAAGAAAAACGGAAAGAAATCATTTCTGATGACATAGCTGAGCTTACTTAGTCAAGCCTTGCTCCAAAGCTTGGACTATTTCCACATTTTTCAGCTACGTGAGTCTGAATTCTCTCTCTCTCTCTCTTTTTGATTCAGCCTGTTTTGAGCCAGTTTGTTTCTGACTTGAAATGAAAAGATTTGTATTACATGTGGGTAACAACTTTGACTGTTTCATGCTCACCATAATCACTTTTTTTTTTCCAGAACAGCAAGTGAGAGAGTGCTCTGAAGGACCATGGAGGACCACAGCTCATCACAAACTGTAGGCAGGCAGATTTTACCTGTCAAAGCCTGAGTAGAATTGGCTTGCATGATTTAGGGCTATGATCCCATAGCGTGCCCTCAGGTGTGTTTGACACTAGTGAACTGCCTTCCAGTCAAGACTTTCCATGGTAGTCATAAAGCCTAATTATGAAGACATGATGAGATCACTGCACAACTGGACCAGGAAGTAATGGCAATGGCTACCCTAGCAAGTAGATCAGCTCATTCCAGCACAATACCGCAAAGACCCTTCTTGGGTTTCATATATACTAAATGTTTTCAAATGAATTAGTACATATTAATTACTTAGAGAATGATGTTCTGAGACTTCCATGCTGCCTTTGTTTACAATTGCCCTTGAAAATATAACGTCAGTACAAGCAAGGGAAGTACGGGTTTTAATGCAAAACAATCTATAGCAAAGTGGATTCCATCTCTTAGATTTCTCGCTGAGAAGGATGGGTCCCTGCCAAATGTGGGAGAATTTGGATACAAGGGTACAAAAGGAAAAGACAACAGAGGAGACTAGAACAGCAAGAATTGAATCTCCAAAGGAGGTTTATCAAAAGAGTGAGAAAATAGGGTATGGTGACCTCTTGCTATTGGGGTCTGCTTCAAGCGTGAGCAACTTGTACACTCATACAGGGCCCTTTACTCAGAACGATCCCTTGATTATCATAATAATCTCCTGTCGCCATCTTGAAATTCTTAATACTTTTTGAACAAGGGACGCTGAATTTTTATTTTGACCTTAGTTCACAAATTGGGTGGACCGTCCTGTTGGTTATAGATCTTCAGTTCCCTCTACTAAAATCACACAAGGGCAAAAAGAAGAGAAATTTTGCCAAAGACCTGCCTGTGATTTTCTATATGTCTCCCATCTTTTTTTGGTTATCTGTTCCTCTGTCTTTGTGTTGGACAAATAATTTAGTGTGGCATTATAATTCTTATGTGGATTTACTGTATTTTGGGGGTTATTTTCTTAGTGGGATTGCAATATGCATTTTAATTTATCACAGCCTTCATTATGTTAATACTAATTTCATTCTGGAAAATACAGTAACTTTTCTCCAATATAATTCCATTCCCTCTTACGTTCTTTGTGCTATATCATATTTATTAAATCTATATGTGTTATAAACTCAACAATACAGTGTTAATATTGTTGTTTCATTCAATCTTATGTCTTTTAAGGAAGTTGGGGAAAGATGAGAAAAAGTACATTATGGACTCTTTTATGCTAACCCACATATTTATTATTTGCAGTGTTCTTTATTTTCCCTGTGGATTTGAGTTACTTTCTAGTGTCTTTTCCTGAAGGACTTCCTTTCCTCAATATATCTTATAAGACATCTGCTAGCAACAAATTTACTCAGTCAATTGCGTATCTGGGAATGTCTTTATTTTGCCTTCATTTTGGAAGAAGAGTTTTATCAACTATAGCATACTTGTTTGACAGCATTGTTCTTGGTGCACTCTGAATATGTCATTCTACTGCCTGCTGGCCTCCATGGCTTTAGATGAGGAGCCAGCTGTTAATTGTATCAATGCTCGCCTGTATATGCTGAGTCGCTTTCCTCTTGCCGCTGTCAGCCGATTTTCTCTTCGGTTTAGGCATACAGCAACTTGACTATGATGTGGCAAGGTGTGGATCTATTTGTATTTATCATTTTGGGGTTTCTTTGAACTTCATAGATGTGTAGAGTAAGGCTTTTTAAAGATCAAATTGGGGAAGTTTTTAGCCATTATCTTTTCAAATAATTTTTCTGTTCCCTTCTCTTTTCTCCCTATGGGACTCCCAGTCCATGGATGTCGCTACGCTTGATCTTTCAAGGTACAGGTTTCTGAGGCTCTGTACATTTTACTTCAATCTTGTTTTCTCTAGTCTTCAGGCTGGGTAATTTCTATTGAATTACAGTTCACTGATTCTTCTGTTCTCTCAAGCCTGCTGTTGAGTCCCTTTGGTGAATTTTTTTTTTTTACAGGTATTGTACACTTCAGGTACAGAATTTCCACTTGACACTTTAAAAATAATTTCTATATCCTTATGAAGAATACCTATTTGTTCATCTATTGTTGCCACACTTTAATTCTTTAAATATGGTTTCCTTTGGTTCTTTAAACATATTTGCAGTAGTTGCTTTGAAGCCTTTGTCTGCTAATATCTGGTTAACCCTGTGAGACAATTTCTATTAACTGATTTTTTTTCCTGAGTACAGGCCACACTTTGTTTGTTGGTATGTCTCTTATTTTATTTTCTTAAAGGCAGAACATTCTGGATAATATGTGACAGATATCCTGAATTCTGGTATTTTTTTTCCCTCAGAGGTTATTGTTGATGGTTTTGTTTGTTTAGTACCTTGCCTGGGCTAAATCTGTGAAATATGTTTCCTCTGTGGTCACTGATGCCTCTGCTATGTTGCTGCTGTTATTGTTGGGTTTAAACGTACATCCTTCATTTTATTTTTAAACCCGGCTTGCCAGAAGTTGCTCCTGTGTCTCTATAACTTAGTGGTCAGCTAATGATTGCACATCAGCTGTGCTCAAGCACCTCAAACCAGTCAGGTGTTCAGCCTTTGCTGTTGTATCTGTTGGTGGGTAGGGGAACACACTTAAAGTTCAGGTTGTTTTCAAGTCTCCCTAGGTTTTCATTTCTGCTGGGCTCTGTCTGCGCTCGTGCATTCAGACCTACCATTAACCAGAAGTGTGTGAAGGGCTTGTGCTATCCTCAGTCTCCACTGCACACATCCACAGCCAGGGATATGCTGCTCCTGCGCACAAGGGCAACCTCAGGCGGCTGGAGCCCGTGGTCCTCCCCCCTGACCCACCCCCAAGATAATCATTTCTAATGACAGCTTTACTGAGTGTGCACATTGCCCACCTTTCCAAATTGGGTGAGTCTCCTCCACATTGGCAGAGAAGCTACTGGTCATCATGGATCTCCCTACCTTGGCAGAACCTACGGGCTGGGGTGAGGCTGATGAGAGAAGCCCTAGGCCAGAACTTCATGGATTTCCACTCCTCCCATATGAAGTTCAGTGGTTTTTAAAGCATGAACACTTCTCAGATTGTTGTATGTCTTTGGTGGATTTCCAAAGCGCTAAATGGTTGTTTTTGTTAAATGCTGCAGCATTATGGTTGCATTTTAGGGAGAGGATTTGCCCAATTTCCTCATAGAACCACAGCTGAAAGTACAACTCTCCCTTGGGTTTTGACTTTGTCAGTTTGTGTCCCGAGTCCACAAATTATGTAGATCACCCTGCTTATTACAGATCTTATTTCTCTCTATTCTTCTTTTACAGATCCCCTTTCACACACTGAAGCCAATGGCTCAAGAGCAATAAAATCTTTCTTACACATGTAAGATAATTTCAGCAACAAGTTACATACTGCTATTGCTATCAACCCCACAAACTGATTTGCAACAAGTTGAAACATTCAGTGAACTCTCCAAACACCACTTGATCTATTCTTAGTCCCATGGCCTTTCCTTTAGGCAAAGAATGCCAAATATCTGATACTGCCTTGTTGACTGTCAGTCAGTGCTCCACAACCGCAGCAGACACCACTAATCAATTGAGATTTTCTTTCCCACTAAGCCCCACAATCTCCTCAAGCAGAACCCCAGGCAAAAGTCCTCAAGCACTCACAGGGTTCAGATGAGGTTGCTTCGCTGTACCTTTAAGTCCCCTAAGCTGACGTTTGTAATTCTTCTACTACCTGCTCTGCTTCGACCCACAAGTCAAGGCTTTGGGTTTAGTGTTCTTTTGAATTTGGGCCTTAGGTTTAGCTTGTTTCGTGCAGTTTTTCCTCTAAACTTCTGTACTTACTTCCTTGGTGATTTCTTATATTTTCATGATTTTAAGTCCCATCCACTTATTGGCCCTTCTCAAATTTATATTTTTAGACGACATCTCTCTCCCAAACGCCAACTACCTACAAATCGTCTCCAAGTGACCATGCCCAAAACTGAACTCCTGATTTCCCACCTGGAATCTCCTCCATTCCACGAGGCTTTCTCCATCTTTATCGATATTCAATTTATTCTCATCATCCGTGGTTCTTCCCATTCTCTCTCACACCATCAGGAAATCCCGTTGGCTCTGCCTTCAAAATAAATCAGAACCCTCCGCCTCTGCCTCCTTACCACTGGCGCTGCTACCACCCTGGGCTGAGACACACATCTCTCATAGGATTATGGCAACTGACTTTCCTACTTATAACTTTGCTTTTTTTTATATCCTGTACTCAACATCGTATCCAGAGTGATCCCTGGTATTCTATATTCAACACAGTAGCCAGAAGTATCCTCTTCAAAAGTAAGGCTGATTGTGTCACTCTTCTGCTCAAAACATTCCAATGGCTTCCTATTTCACTTAGGATAAAGGGCTTTTCAATGACTTACAAAACCTTACACAGGATGTCACCCCCTTTAATTCACTGATCTCATCTTTTACTATATAGCCTCTTACTTCTTTCCAGGCATGCTGGCCTCCTTGATGCTTCTTGCAAACACTATACTGGCTTTTTGAATACTTTGCATTGGCAATTTCCTCTTCCCAAACTGCTTGTACCTTAGATGTCCGTGTGACTAATTCTCTCACCTGCAAGTTTTTGCTCAAATGCCACCTTCTCAATGAAGCTCACCCTGATCACTCTATTTCACACTGCACATCTTTCCTTCCCATCTGCCTCTCCCTCACTCTTCCTCCTTGTCCTTCTTCCACATCCCTCTCACCTTTTTCTATATTCTTTTCTTTCCACAGAATATCATCTTCTACTGTATGATAGAATTAACTTATTATCTTTATGGTTTATTATCTGTCTCTCCCCCTCTCTAGAATGTAACTCAAAAAGGGAAGGAATTTTTGTTTTGTTCACTGATATATTATCTCATAGTTTCTAGATAAGTGGCTGGTACATAATAGGTATTCAAAAAACATGTGCTGAATGAATGAATCAGTGGTGGATCTATGGTTCTGATATAGGTAGGTGTTTTTGAAGACAAGGACAGAATGTGAGAACAGTTCCCAAAAATACTTCAGAGGCAAAACAGTTCAAAGAAATGTCAAGAGAAACTTCATGAAAAAGAGGAGTCATTAGTTAAAAAAAAATTAAATGGGATATTATATCCTCATCTTGGCAAGTCCTGGGATACATTAGCATTTTAAAGGTTCTGAGAAATCCTGCAGGCAAAAAATGGGCTTAACTTTATTTCTCTCTGGCTTCTTTCAGGATGACTTTCTTTATCTTTGATTTTCTATACTGTGAAAATGATATGCCTAGGTGTAGGGTTTTTGTCATTTATCCTCCTTGTTATTCTTTTGGCTTCCTGGATCTGTGGTTTGGTGTCTGACATTAATTGGGGGAAATTCTTAGTCATTATTGTTTCAAATATTTCTTCTGTTGTTTTGTCTCTTTCTTCTTCTTTTGGTGTTGCCATTATGCATATGTTATACTTTTTGTAGTTGTCCCACGGTCCTTGAATATTCTCTTCTGTTTTTTTCAGCCTTTGTTTTCTTCACTTTTCAGTTTTCAAAGATTCTGTTAATATGTCCTTTAGCACAGAGATCTTTCCTCAGCTGTATGCAGTCTTCTAAGAAGCCCATTAAAAACATTCTTTATATCTGTTAATAGTGTTTTTTATGTTTAATAGTGCATTTCTCTTTGGTTCTTTCTTAAGATTTCCATCTCACTGCTTACAATGCCCATCTGTTCTTTTTTTTTAACATCTTTATTGGAGTATAATTGCTTTACAATGGTGTGTTAGTTTCTGCTTTAGAACAAAATGAATCAGCTATACATATACATACATCCCCATATCCCCTCCCTCTTGCGTCTCCCTCCCACCCTCCCTATCCCTGCCCATCTGTTCTTGTATGCTGTCTACTTTATCCATTATCACTCTTAGCATATTAATCATAGTTGTACTAAATTCCCAGTCTGATCATTTCAACACCTCTGCCATATCTGGTTCTGATGCTTGCTCTGTCTCTTCAAATTGTGCTTTTTGCCTTTTATTACATCTTGCAATTTTATCTTGGTAGCTGGGCATAATGTACTGGGTAAAAGGAACTGCTAGAAATAGGCCTTTAGTAGTGTAATGGAAAGATGACCTATGATTAGGTATCTGTCTTTTAATCAGCCTACACCTCTGGACTGTGAACTTCTATGTGTTTCCCAGTTGTTTTCTTTCCCCTTCAGTAGGACAGGATGGCTACAGCTGACTGGAATTAAGTATTTCCCTTCCTCTAGGTCAGTTAGGTTCTGGTAAAATCCCAGTACATTAGGCTGTGGTTAACTAGTTCCTTGTGAAGGCAGGCCTTGTTAAGAAGAATAGAGTGTTCTGGCATATTTCAAAACGGTTCCTTTTCCCATTCTCCTGCTGGAAGTACAGGGGATTTCTTTCTGAAATTTACTGTGAGAACTTCCTTGACCTCCTTGAGGTAACTTTCACAAAACTGTGGGTCCCCTTGTGACAGGATTCCCTTGGAGTTTTTAACTCTCAGAGTTATCCACACTGAGCCTCCAGTAATTCATCAATTAAAGTTCAGATGTTCCTACCCTGCAACTGGTTCTCAAAGCAGTTTCCGGGAAGCCAGGATTCCCTGTATTCATCTGTCTCTCCAATCTTAGGGGCAGCAGTTTGCCCTGTGCCCTCCCCTCTCTTATAGATCTAAGAAGAGTTGCTGATTTTTCAGTCTGTTCAGTTCTGCACTTATTGTTATGGTGGAGTGGCAACTTCCAAGCTCCTTACTGTGAAACTGGAAACTGGAAGCCTTAACTTTTTTGGACACAATCTCAAACTTCAAGAAAAGGTTTCTATATTACCACATACAAGTAAAATGAGTAGCAATTGTGAGTGTGGGCTCTAGAGATAGATACCTGGGTTTGTAGTTTGGCTTTGCCATTTATAAGAATTATTTGCGTCTCTAAGCCTTAGTTCTTTTATCTGTAAAATGGAGATGGTAGCTACAGCACAGTTTTGGGTGAGGATGAAATAAGATCATATAGTAGCATCTAGTAAAATAAGCACTCTCACAATTTTTTAAAGTAAACAACCATTTGAATGCCTGTGATCTGCCAGGTATTATCCTAGATGCTGTAGATACAAAAGCAGAATTAGGCCCCTGGCCTCATGGAGCTGATGTTCTAGAGGTAAGAGACAGACTAGAAACATGTAAACTAATAAATGAACATTTTCTAATAGTGATAGAGTATGGAGAAAGTAAATCAGGGTAATGTGATAAAGAGGAATGCAGGGCTGCTTTAGACTGGATACTCCAGAAGCCTTTTCAGAAGAGGGGACACTTGCACTGAGAGCTGAACAGTAAGGACCCAGCCAAGCCACCATCTTTCATCAACACAGCATCACAGTAGAGGGAATAACAAGGACAGAGGTGTAAAAGCAGAAGTGAGTTTGGCTTGGTCAGAATTAGATGAAAAGTCCACGTGGCTGGTCATGGGAAATATAGGAGAGATATAGTGCCTCTACTGCTTTAAATTGGACCAACACCTCTGGGCCTTTATTTGGGGGAGGACCTCTCAATTTATAATCCTTTCTGGGGGGAGGAGGGGAAGAAAAGTGATTCTAGCAGGATTCTAACAATGACCCAGTGGTCTGGAGAGGACATGCAATTATCACTCCTGGGATTCAGGGGGAATTGACCAGCCAATTTTGAATAGGTCTCCAGGTAGGAGTGGTGACCATTGCTCTCCACTACCCATAAAACAGGGCAGTGGGATTAAGTTGGCTATGAGTCATCAACTCAGAGGATAAAGGAAAAGAAATTAAAAACTCAGAAGAAAAGGTACATCCCTGGGTCTTTATGGTGCTGTGTTTTCCCCTGACCCCTAATGCTCTCATTCTTGTTAAAGCTCTCATCTTGTCAAACTCACTTCTCTCATTTGACACATGAGTCTAAGAATTCTCTTCTGTGTATTCTTTCTCCACCTCCTTTTTGGAGGATGGAGACACATCTCCTGGGTCTAACAAAACATCCAGGAAAATGCTCAGCAAACACCACGTGCTAATACTTTTAACTTGTAAAAACTCAATTACTCACCACACCACAATGAAGTCCTTTTCCAGACATAAGACCCTCTGTACATGCCCAGTGAGTATAAACAGTCACTGGTGTTCATCTGACCTTGTCAAACTAGCCCGAGAATTCTGTCCCTTCTATTTGCCAAGGATAATTATTTTTAGTGCTTTTCTCCATAATAATGGTTGAAAGGAGGAGGAAGTGATATCTCTGTAACTCAAACCAGATCCTTGTGCAATAGTAACACGGGCAAGTGACAATGTGATGACATTGTTTTATGTGGGCATGCTTTTGTCCCACATCTTCATGTTTCTGAATGCAGAACCAACCTGTTTATTTTTCTTCTGTTCCGCAACGGGAAAGTGAAGTAAGAGGACGGCTGATCTTACAGCTTCAGGCAAAATTTCTTAACAAGAATGCCTGCTTATAACAGGCCTCTTTGGAAATGTTCAGAAATACTTTCAATCATCTCTCCTTTCTAAGTAAGCAGCATTTTCTTGACTGATCTCAGCCCAGTCAAGGGTACCTTATGGTACCAATTCAAAGATTCAGGGGGTTGTTGGTCTTAGAGGGATTTACCCAGATGTCATTTTCCTTCTTTCTCAAGTTCTTGGCTTTTGAGGCATCTCATTATTCTTAGCAGCTCTAGCAGGGGGTAGGCTTAGGGGAGAAAGTTCAGGCCACTTCTAGCTCCTCATTAGCAGGTTCGGGAAAAGCCTGGGTGGCTGGTAGAAAGGATTGAAATTGTCCAAAGTGAGGTTTGAGAATTCTCTATAGGTTTTCGTTCTTCCCATCTTAGCTTGTTTTATCATGAGTAATTGAAAGTTGACTACAAATGAGAAACAGGTCTTAATTATCTTAATGACTAATAGAGAAGTTTCTTCCTCAAATCATCAGTGTAGACTATCATCTAGAAGAAAACTTGCGCGTACGTGTGCACACCTGTGTGTATGCTCTTGTACATGGGTGTGCACACATGTGTGTGAGTTTTGTTTGTTTTCCATGTGGGTGTGAATGGATTAATCTAAACTCTTTTCTTCAACCTCCAGCAGGTCATTAGCAACAATCCAGTCTATTTCCTGCCATTTTCCCCAAGGCATCAGGAGAGTTCCAAACTCTTTGGATGTGCCTTTGTACGTCTGTCTTTGGACTTTCCTTCATATGTCTGTACTCCGTTGTTTAGACTGCCCCAATCCACTCATTCAGGAACTAGTCACACTATGTTACTCCATTTCTGTTTTTCTTACGTTATTTCACAGTCATCTCAGGATTCTCGAATTCAAATCCTTTTGTGTTTCAGAACTTATCAAGTGATGAGCGTGCCCCTCCATGTTCTACCCTGGTATTAAGGGATCAGGTGAATTACCTAAGACATCGAATCTTTGGACAATAGATCCTAGGAAGAGACTGAAGAGTCTAGAGGTCCAGGTGGCTACATCCTTTACTCTCAGCTGAGATCTTCTTCATGAGCACCACATTCATGATCATGATAAAGGTCACAGAGCAGTGAGAAAAGGAAAACTAACCACCCAGTACACGCCAAGATATACCTCCTGCTGAAGTGCATCAAGAGAACCGCTTGAGGAGGGGGGCCAGGTAGAGAAAGCTAAATTAATCAGAGATATTACCGCTGTGGAGGTATGACAAAGGCCTTGAGTATCCGGAAGGACAGCCTAGGATGGTGTTTCTTTACCTGTAACAGCATTAAGCATGTTAAAATGTCCATGTGGGAATTATATTGTATGCTGTTTTAATTAAAGCTAATTGTATCCTACCTTGGAATTGTAACTAATTCTGTTTGTTCTTTGAAAAATTCTGCTTTAAGAAGAATATCCTTCAGCATCTTAGATTTCAAGTAAAAGGGATTGGAAAATAATCTCATGTGTTTCCAGTTGGATGAATTGTTTGCTTCTCAAGTTATTTCCTAAGATTTTTTTTTTTCAATTAACATATTAGATCCTTGAGGAGTTCTCTGGATAAATGCCCAAGTTGCTCTTTGGTTAAGTAGAATAGCACAAAGACTCTGTTCTGGGAACCCAATCCTCTGATTAGTGAGCAGGTCAAACCTTACCTTAATTATTTCTGCTAAAAAATCAAAAGGCTTTCTATGATTATTTAAGGGTTTTTTTTTTTTTTCATTCTCTATCAGATAAGCATTTTGGCTATGGTGCCTGATTCTTGGGGAAAAATGAAAGAAAAAAAACCCTGTTATCAACAATACTAGTGATGGTATTAGTGATTGCTTTGTTTTGTTCTGAAATGTCTACTTCAGGCAGATTTCCAAGCGTCCAAATACAAATGAAACACATGTAAACCAGGAGCATGTGGCTTATTGTGACAAACAGAACCTATGAGGAATTAGAAGAGGTAATCTTTCACAAGTGAGGGAAACAAAAGGGGGTACGTGTGTGGGGGGGTGACCAGGGGGTGATTTAGGGCCTCAAAGAATGTTTGTACCTACAACTTTTCTAGGTTTTGCTGTAGCTCAAATTTTAAAACCAAATATTTGAACTTGGATCTTATTTCATCAAAGCTGAAAGAGAAATTGGAGAAGAGAACAAACATTTGTTTTAAGAGTCAGAGTTGTTGTTAAGGTGAACCAGATTGCTAATTGGTAATGTCCGTAAACAGGCAGGGCTGGTCTGAATACAGAATGCTGGAAAAGGCAGGACTTGCCTTTGGTGTAGATGGGAAGTCATCACTTCCCTACTGCAACGCATTTCTACTCCACCAGTTACCATTGATTCATTTATGCCTTTATTCTTTTTTTTTTTTTTTGCAGTACGCGGGCCTCTCACTGTTGTGGCCTCTCCCGTTGCGGAGCACAGGCTCCGGACACGCAGGCTCAGAGGCCATGGCTCACGGGCCCAGCCACTCCGTGGCATGTGGGATCTTCCCGGACCGCGGCACGAACCCATGTCTCCTGCATCGGCAGGCAGACTCTCAACCACTGCGCCACCAGGGAAGCCCTATGCTTTTATTCCACTGTTATGTACTGAACTTCTACCAGATGCCAGGCACTGAAGATACATCAGGAAACCAGACAGACTTACACCCAGTTCTTGTGCTACATACAGTCTAATGAAGGACGCGGACAATTACACCAGCCATAACTATGCCTGATGATCCACACTAACATGGCAAGGACCTCCAAGCTTTGGGAGCACTTAGTGGTCAACCGAACAATATTTAGGGATGGGGTTGAACTGTCAGGAAATAATTTCTCTGAGGAAGTGGCATTTCAGCTGAGGTTTGAAAGTGTGAGCCAGGTAAAGAAGGATGGAAAGCGAAGGCGGAGGGAGAAGAGGGGAAAAAAGTGTTCTAATGTTATGTTGGAGGAACTAAAAGAAGTTTGGTATGTATTAGGTGTGAAGTTTGGAAGAAGGTGGTAGAAAACCTGGCTGGAGGTGTGAGCAAATCTTAGAGCCATGAGGATTTGAGCCCTGACTTCTGAGGTCTGCACAGGCTTAGAATCAGATAGACTTGGGCTGGATTCACGGTTCTGATCCTTCCCAGCAACTTGGACAAGTTACTTCCCTTCTAAGCCTCATTTTCCTTATCCATATAATAGGGATATACATACTTCATAGGATTGCTTGGAAAATTAAGTGATGGAACATGTCTCTACCTGACAGATCGGAGTAGTCAATAAAATGGGAGCTATAGCTGTTTGTTTTATGATGCTCAGATACAGTGGCATTCCTACAAGGAATAATATCTCAGAGAAAGTAAGCGCTATTGTCATCAATTTAGGCATCAGCAAGGCTGAACGCATGGACATTTTGGAGTGGGGTGACTTCCTGATATGGCTCAGTTACTAATTCTTTATAAGAGGTTGGTCTTGAGTTCCAAGAGAGCAACGATTTCCCAATATAAGGAGTGAAGTCACTTGATAGAATATTGTTGTAGGCATTGTGTCCATCTACTACCACACTCATTGCCCTGGTCATTCATGCTGCTTAGTAAGATCCTCAAATTACCATCACATCCCCTGCTGAGTGGACACAGGAAGTAAATGTAATAAACTAATGACCACATGCAAGCGTTCCTAGTACACGAAGTAGTTACCTTTCCTTATCACCTTAAGACTCCTGGTAAGTAGGGAAAAAATAAGACAACCCAGACAGTTATTATTATGAATGATTTCTAAAAGAAAGATGGGTCTATTGAGATTCTTATAGCCCTTTCCATTGCTTTTCACATCACTAGTCTCAAACAAACAAAACCTCTCTCAATAGACTGATAGATAGTAGGAAGGCACTCACAGAGCAAAAAAGCTCTGCTGAGCCCAAAGGGAAAGGCTATTGTCTCATTTCTTTTAGGCATTGTGGGCTTGGTGTTTCTATAGGAGCTCTGTAAACCACTGGTACTGAGAATTTAATCCATGCCAGGTAACTGGGACCATGGAGATAAAGGACATACTTCTTGCTCTTCTAAAGGTCATTGGTTGGCCAAGGGAGACGGATGGCCAGTAAGTTAATGCTGTTTTCAGTGTTTTCCAACGGCAAGCGCCTGCACCAGGGGCTTCGTATGTTTTATTAGAGTTGATCCTCTAAACAACCCTTTGAACCAGGCAATATTGACTTCAATTTGCGGGGAAGAAAATCGAGATTTAAGAGCGCTTCCTAGTAACTTGCCCAAGGATAGCTAGGTAATACATGGCAGAGCTGGAATTGAGCTGAGGCCATCTTACCTCAGGAGTCCTGCTTTTTGGGGACTTCCCTGGTGGCACAGGGGTTAAGACTCCGTGCTCCCAAAGCAGGGGGCACCGGTTTGAGCCCTGGTCAGGGAACTAGATCCACATGCATGCCACAACTAAGGAGCCCACATGCTGCAACTAAGGAGCCCTTGAGCCACAACTAAGGAGCCTGCCCAGCACAACCAAATAAACAAATATTTAAAAAAAAAATAATAAGAGTCCTGCTTTTGAATGCTAGGCTACACCCCTCCCCCATTCCTTAAGGCATCTAAGTAGGTTGCTATGACGTGTGGTGTTGAATGTATTAAGCACTGTGGAAGCAATACTGACAGAAGGCAGGGAGAGAGGAAGAGAGAGATGGAGCCAGAGTAACTTCCCAAGGGAGGTGGCCTCTGCTCAGAGTTTTGAGGGCTGAGCAGGAGTTGGCCAGGTGAACAGCGTGAAGAAAGGAGATACCCTCTGAGTGAGACTGCGCAGCATCTCTGTCTTCAGGAAGAGGATGATTTCAAGGAAATGCTCAGAAGAGCTCTTGGTTATCTGCATCTATAAAGGCAACACGTGGGAGAGATGCTCTAAAATTCATGTCTCTTTGGCTTCTGTATAGATAATGTTTTTATTTATTTATATCCTGCCTCATTCCACAAAGGTTTTGAGGTAAGATTTATTACATGGTTTTTATGCAGTGACCTTCCTAATTAAGTTTTTCTTGGCACTGTCACGTTCGTCTTTGTATTCCCTGAGCCATACGCACAGCGACTTGAATAAAAGGTGAATTGAATTTACATACTTTGAGTACACTATAAGTAGTTAGCAAGGGCAACTGGCCCCAGGAGCTTGGTGGGTGGCCAGGAAAGCTGGGTCAAAACTTAAAATTGCTTAGATTGAACACTGTATTTCACTGAATCTAAGATGGCACTGATGAGAAGGCATGCTGTTACTTGATGTGTTACTAAGAAAAAGAAACACTGCAAATTAAACTGTGACACAGTGTTGAGTCACTATCTATTGCAAGATGCAATCTGATTTCAGATACGGTTAAGTATGAAGAAAATGCGTGTCTTTAAAGAGATGATCTATGGTGATGATACTCCCCCTACCCACCTCAGATAGTTAGAAATTCTAAAAATTAATGAAACTTTTATGCCTTTCTGGGTGGCAATTTCTCTAACAATCCAAAGTGTTCTGGAAACACTTTGACTCAGCAATTGTACCTCTAGGAATTGAACCTAAGGAAATAAATATAACAGTATATAAGGATGTCATCAAAGAATTACCTATAGTCACAAAAATAAAGAAGAAATAACCTAAAGTCTTCATTTTATATATATATATGTATATATACATATATATGTGATATTAGAGGTATATAATAGATTAAAAAATAGAGAAATATTTACTTAAATGGTAAAACATTTTATAATACATTAAGTTTTAAAAATCAGGTAATAAGATATTTGTTATAAAACAAAATTACTATGCTATGAAAAAATTACATTTACACTTCATATTTACATAGAAATAAAGTCTTGAATGACACATCAAAATGTTTACAGGGGTTGTCTGGATGAAGAGAGTTTAGCTGATCTTTTCCTTTTCTCTATGTTCTAATATCTCAAAAACTGGAAAACCAAACACTAGTCAGCCATAGACTTTTAAGTAGATACATGGATGTGGATAATGGAACATTAACCACCTTGACTTAGAAACTTCATTTTCTATCGAGTAGGCTCCTGAATCTTTCTCATTTCCTAAACGAGCCTGGTTGGGCTGATTCCAACTGAAGCCCTGGTTAAGAGGTGTGGGAAAGGCTGTTCGGTTTCCCAATCAGCAATACAACTTCCTCACCTGGGGTTTTCCCTCAAAAGCTGATACCTAAAGTGAGAAAATAGCTACTGCAGACCACAACTATGCAAAGAGTCTGGGAACTCCAACTCTGCGATGTCATTTTAGTCTGAGGGAAAGTGTGGGACCCTGAGCTCAAACAAGGCAAGTATCCGGTCCTACACATGGGAGGGAGGGTGGTAATCAGAAGTCAAGGTTAGCCCTCGGTTTGGCCAAAACGCAAAATCCTCTGGATCTGTCTCTAAGCACCACACCTGCTACAAACTCACAGTTTTTTGCAAGTCACCTATAATTCTTCATAGATGAGGTCATTTCTTGATGGATAAAGCCTTGATGAACTAGACCCCACTTTCAGGATTAGACTGTATATCTGTAGTGACCTGGTCTTCCCAGAGTTCACAGGAGACACTTTTTTTAAACGGCCAATCATAAAATTTCTGCTTGAAAAGGCAACGCCTGTAACTATGCATTCTACTTGTACATTTTCTCCCCATCCTCATGAGTTGCCTTTTGATATATTGTTTCAATATAGCTTTATATTTTATAGCTTGCTTTAAAGATAAGCTGTTCTTTACACTTTCAAACATATATATCTAACTCTTCCTTAGTTCATATAAAATTTCATTATGCAATCAATTTTTATTTACTTGTTTATAGACTTGGGTTTGTCATTTCACTTGGCAGCTCTGCAAGTTTTACTCCATTTGTAATCTATCAATCATCTATCTTTCTTCTCTATACTGTTGGACAAAATAATAAAACAAGATTTCAAGTAACATGGAAGCGTAGGTCAAGCGTAGGTCAAGCGTAGGTCAACGTTTGGGTATTCCAGTAGGCGTTTACTATTTGTCTTTCTTGCACAGTTTTATTCTTCTTCTGGATAAGAGCACCCTCACTTCTTTGGAGAAACTTAAACTTTCCACCCCACATTGTTTTAATAGTCTTGCCAATTTCAGTACCTTGTCCTCCTGGCTGCAGATCTAGGCCTGGCTAATCAGAGCACCCCATCTACCTGGCCAGGATAATGGACTCAGGTATGGATGGGAACCTTATCCAAGCCCAACAATCAGAGAACTTCTCTGGAATTATGTATCGATACTGAGAAAGGAGAATTTTTCTCTTTATTTTCACTTTGGGTTTTAAGCCATGGGAACGCAGGTCTGGAGCTAAATCCTACTTGTTCTGGCCATGTGGGAGAAGCCCATTAGGAGGAGGGAAAACAAGGCCACTTCCCAAGGAGAACCAGAGCTAAAAGGAAGCATAGCGATGGACAGGCACATTTAATGATGAGTCCTTAGAGACAGGATGCCACCTCTACCCCATTAATTTCCCAATACAACCCCTTTCCTGTTTTTTAGGATAAGCTTATTGGGAGTTGCGTTTCTATACTTTGAAACTTGCCCAAGTTCTTGACTAATACTTGGTCTTTCCACTACTTTCCAAATCACACGAGGTACACAATATATGTCTTTATGCACATAGAATTGGCTGTGATCAGCTGAGTTCTCTAACATAAGAGCATACCAATAGGTATAGTTTTATTAAAATATCATTAGAGCACAGTCACTCTAATGATTTCAGTGTCATATTTCCATAAGCTGTAACCTTGCCATAGAATTATATCTTGTATATTGGTTCCTTTGCTTTTGTGTTTAGACTTGAGTCCTGAACTGGTGCATTTATCCACTCCTGATACAATTAAACCCTCAATTTTATTTTGCCAGAGACCCAGCACAGTCAAAAGGTATGGGTTTCCTAGAGTTGTGTCTTCTTGGTTTTTAAGTTTATCAAAGAACACTTAGAAAGAAAAATGATTAGGAGGCTACAGAGATGCAGTAAGAATTTTCAGAAATCCAGGCTGACTTTCGAAGGCAGCTGGAAAACAGGACACATCCTCCCACCCTCCTCTCCCAAACAAATGCCATATGTCTGTACACAGTGCATTCTGGCTCACTGCTATGTGGCTGACCTTTGATACTGAAAATATGCCAGAACACTTGGGACCTAGTTTTCCCTTCAGCTCATTGTTACAGTCATATTTAATGTGGTTGAGGAGAAAATGAAAATTGTGATAAGCAAGGCTGTAATTCTTTAAAGTAGTCCATCAGGGAAAGAGATCTCTGGATGTTTCATGATGTTTATCCTGGTTCATAGAAGAAGGAGACTTTGGGGGGCTTTGGAAAATAATGCTTCTGTTACCTGGGATGTGTTCAGAACCACTTCAGTATTTTGTATCATTTGTTTAACATCGAAGAAGTGGCCATTTTCTAAGTACCACGAATTCAATTCCAAATCAGTATATAGGATGTAGAACTATTAATAGTGGGGTTTGCTATTCCATGTGTGACGTGACGAAATGATGTATCTTCTTACTACATCTATAGAGTAAATGGAATTTTCCCTAAACCAGAAGGAAAGGAATACAAGCATACTACTATAGAAATCATCAAACCACAAGGGAAGAAACTAAAAGAAGGAGAAAAGAACAGAGAAAAACCATAAAAACAACCAGAAAACAAGTAACCTTGGTAGCAGGCGGGGTTGGAGATGGAGGGGCTGGGGCTGGATCCCCAGGCTAGGCCAGGTATGAGACAGGGCTTCCCCCTCTGCTCAGTGGCCATCAATGTCCTCTTGGGGGGCGGTGGGTAGCAGATCCCAAGCTGATGGAACAGAAGCTTCAAGGGCTGGGTCTGAGCTGGCTCTGTTCCCTTTAAGTGTGTGCTCTCTCCTCTGCCAACACCAGCACCCTTGCCCCAGAGGGGTGCAGTGCTGGAGCAAGACGGACCTCTGCAGGCTCTCAGCTCATGACAGGGATGGGCTGCAGTGGGCCAGCTATGGACAGAGGTCCGGGCTGCCTCTGATGCTAGGACCATCTATGGCAGCTCCCACTGCATCTGAGTCTCCTTTGTCCCTCATGGCCAATTACTTCCCACAGCCTCTGCTGCCCCTGCCCTGTTGTGAAGCCACGCAACAGGGAAGGTAGGGCATACATGGTCTCTCGGCATGTACTGGGTTGTGGGCTGTGGTGGTCCAGCTGCTGTTAGAGAGTGGGACCCCCTCTGATGTGCTGCCTGTTTAATAGCCAATAATGGCCACCCTGCTGCGCTCAGATGCACCCCCAGGTCTGAGTCATTTCTGCAGCCCATGGCTGAGCTCTCTCCTGCGTTGTGACTGCCCTAGCTCTGGTGCAGAGCTGCAAAGTGACATAAACGGGGCTGGAGAATTTGCTCAGCTCAGGCTGGGGCACATACTGGGGTAGTCCCAGGAAACCGGGCGGCCACTGGAGCAGTCCTCAATTCGCCCTCTCTACCCTGCCTCTGGAGTAAGCCAGCACTTGCACAATCCTCACAAGTGGAGTCCAGGCTTCCCACAGCTCTCCTGTTAGTCCCAGTGGTCCTCCAACTAGCCAAGGGAGCTCACTTTCCCTCTTTGGACCCCAGGACTGGGGCGCCCAGTATGAGGCTCAAACTGCTCACTCCCCAGAGTGGGTGTCCACTCATGTAATCTCCCTTTTCCTCTGAGTCGCCTCCCAGGGGCACAGGTCCTGACCTGATTGTTTCTCTTCCCTTCCTACCTGATTCTGTGTGGACCTTTCTTACAGCCTTGGGTACCCAGGAGTCTGTCTGCCAGTTTCCAGTTAGCTTTCAATGAGAATTATTCCACATGTGGATGTATTTTTGATGTGTTTGTGGGGGGACGTGAGGTCCACATCCTCCCACTCTGCTATCTTGATCAATCCTTCCCAGATGGTTTATTTCTTTACCATCAGAAATAAGTCTATCTTGAGCCAATCCCCCGCCTAAGTGGTTTCTTTCTTTACCATCAGAAATAATTCAAGGTGAAGGACAGTGGCAGTTAAAGATGTCTGCAGTTTCACTCAAATTATAATAAAAGATGCTATGATATACCTTCTTTCTCTCTCTCTCTCTCGTTCCACTTGTACAATTACCTCTTTAGGATAAATGCCTATAAATAAAATGTCTGCATAGAATGAAAATATATATTTTATTCATATTACCAAATTATCCTCCAGAAAGGATATACCAACTTTTACTTTCACCAATAATGCATGAGAGTTCTAATTTCTCCCACCTGCTTTGCCCTGTTGATTACAAGCATTGAGATAAAAAAGTTTAAACTTTATAATTATGAATATTTATAAATATGTTCTCTTTTATGGAATTCTAAACCACAGTTCTTCTTTATTCTCAGGTAACAAATATGAATCCACACTTTTCTCTAGTGTTTTTGTAATTTGATATTTTAATATTTAAACCTTTGACCATTCAGATTTTGTGTGTGTGTGTGTGTGTGTGTGTGTGTGTGTGTGTGTGTGTGTGTGTGTCTGTGGTAAGTTGCAAAGCAGAAATTCCAATAGAGTTGAGTTTCATTTCTTTGTTTGGATTTTTAATTCACTCTAAAAATTTGTATTTTGGGGAATGTGAATGGGGAAATACAGTGTGCTTCCTGTTCCCCTTCCCAAGGAATCAGGCTTATTTAATAAAAGACTTATACTAATTCACAGAAAAAATGCATTGTCAAAGATCAATCAGGGACATAATATTGAGCACACAGTAATAAACAGTATTTTTAGCTTCAATATTCATAGATAATTGAATTTCTCAGTATTCTTGCTATAACTAAACCCCTTTCTCTCCCACCCAAAAGAGTCCAGGAAATTGTGACATATATAAACGTATAGGGTTATAAAGAATCCTAAACATTCTACCAGAAAACTACTAGAGCTAATCAATGAATCTGGTAAAGTAGTAGGATACAAAATTAATGCACAGAAATCTCTTACATTCCTATACACTAATAATGAAAATCTGAAAGAGAAATAAAGGAAACACTCCCATTTACCATTGCAACAAAAAGAATAAAATACCTAGGAATAAACCTACCTAAGGAGACAAAAGATCTGTATGCAGAAAACTATAAGACACTGATGAAAGAAATGAAAGATGATACAAACAGATGGAGAGATATACCATGTTCTTGGATTGGAAGAATCAACATTGTGAAAATGACTCTACTACCTAAAGCAATCTACAGATTCAATGCAATCCCTATCAAACTACCAATGGCATTTTTCACAGAACTAGAACAAAAAATTTCACAATTTGTATGGAAACACAAAAGACCCCGAATAGGAAAAGCAATCTTAAGAAAGAAAAATAGAGCTGGAGGAATCAGGCTCCCTGACTTCAGACTATACTACAAAGCTACAATAATCAAGACAGTATGGTACTGGCACAAAAACAGAAATATAGATCAATGGAACAGGCTGGAAAGCCCAGAGATAAACCCACGCACATATGGTCACCTTATCTTTGATAAAGGAGGCAAAAATATACAGTGGAGAAAAGACAGCCTCTTCAATAAGTGATGCTGAGAAAACTGGACAGCTACATGTAAAAGAATGAAATTAGAACACTCCCTAAAACTATACACAAAAATAAACTCAAAATGGATTAAAGACCTAAATGTAAGGCCAGATACTATAAAACTCTCAGAGGAAAACTTAGGCAGAACACACTATGACATGAATCACAGCAAGATCCTTTTTGACACACTGCCTACAGAAATGGAAATAAAAACAAAAATAAACAAATTGGACCTAATGAAACTTCAAAGCTTTTGCACAGCAAAGGAAACCATAAACAAGACCAAAAGACAACTGTCAGGATGGGAGAAAATATTTGCAAATGAAGGAACTGACAAAGGATTAATCTCCAGAATTTACAAGCAGCTCAATATCAAAAAAAACAAACAACCCAATCCAAAAAAGGGCAGAAGACCTAAATAGACATTTCTCCAAAGTAGATATACAGATTGCCAACAAACACATGAAAGAATGCTCAACATCACTAATCATAGAGAAATGCAAATCAAAACTACAATGAGGTATCACCTCACACCAGTCAGAATGGCCATCACCAAGAAATCTACAAACAATAAATGCTGGAGAGGGTGTGGAGAAAAGGGAACCCTCTTGCACTGTTGGTGGGAATGTAAATTGATACAGCCACTATGGAGAACAGTATGGAGGTTCCTTAAAAAACTAAAAATAGAACTACCATACAACCCAGCAATCCCACTGCTGGGCATATACCCTGAGAAAACCATAATTCAAAAAGAGTCATGTACCACAATGTTCATTGCAGCACTATTTACAATCGCCAGGACATGGAAGCAACCCAAGTGTCCACTGACAGATGAATCGATAAAGAAGATGTGGCACATATATACAATGGAATATTACTCAGCCATAAAAAGAAATGAAATTGAGTTATTTGTAGTGAGGTGGATGGACCTAGAGTTTGTCATACGGAGTGAAGTAAGTCAGAAAGAGAAAAATAAATACCGTATATTAACACATATATATGGAATCTTAAAAAAAAAGGTTCTGAAGAATCTAGGGGCAGGACAGGAATAAAGACGCAAATGTAGAGAATGGACTTGAGGACATGGGGAGGGGGAGGGGGAAGGGTAAGCTGGGATGAAGTGAGAGAGTGGCATGGACATACGTACACTACCAAATGTAAAATAGATAGCTAGTGGGAAGCAGCTGCATAGTACAGGGAGATCAGCTTGGTGCTTTGTGACCACCTAGAGGGGTGGGAGAGGGAGGGTGGGAGGGAGACGCAAGAGGGAGGAGATATGGGGATATATGTATATGTATAGCTGATTCACTTTGTTATACAGCAGAGACTAACACACCATTGTAAAGCAATTATACTCCAATAAAGTTGTTAAAAAATAAAATTATAGGGTTAATCTTTAATTCATTCTAATTTGCTCTCTTTAAATTGCAATATTGGCCAACTTGGGTCTCTTTAATTATCACTAGTTCAAATTACTTCCAAATCATGTCCCAAACTCTTTATAATAGGCTTGGGGTTCACACCCCTGGTTCAGAGAGGCATTGTAAATTTTTAATGGAAAAAAGCTAAAGCCAGGGGGATGTATATTTTTCCCCAGAGAACATCCTTAGGCACCCACATGAGAGGTCCCAAATCAAGCTTATCAAAACAGTATTTTCGGATAAAATGAAGACAACATCTCTGGGCCTCTCTTTCTCTGGACCCTCACATGGATTCACTATTGAAGAAGACTTGCTCTCAAAATACATAATTCTTCACACTAGGCTTTTACTGTTAACTTTGCATTGGGTTGGTGGGTGATTCCATCTATTCTTTTGGCTTCGTCAGCATGTGTTCAAGGAGAGGCAGCCCCAATGCCTCACCTCAGGTGGATGGCATTTCATGTCAGTGACTTGCTATTTAGCTGCCGAGTTCAGCCTCCTCTTCCTTATGTCTTTAAATGAGTAAATGAATACGAATTGAAGTTTTAATCTCAGACTCTAACATCAATGGTACTCTCACTACAAGTAGTTTCCTAATGGTCTTATTACTGTTCCTAAGTGCAACACATTGAAACATTTAAATTGTTGAATCGCTACTACATATAATCTTTGAGAAGAGGTATCCAGGTAACCATGGCAATGGTGTCTCCAGGCAGGATGGAAGTGGGAGTGGGGTGGGAAACTATTTCATTAATTGAAGGGAAGGGATTGAAAAGAGGTTTCAAGCTGTAGATCAGAGCAAAGAAAGAGAGAGAACGAGAGAGAGAGCGGAAGAAAGGGAGAGAGAGAGAAAAGGTAGATGTCACAATCTTATTTTCTTTTCATTATTAAATTATGCAACCCAGAGAAACTCTGAACTATTTGAAAGGTTTAAAGAAATCGTAAGATTAAATAAAGCAGCATTCTTAGCCTTTCCACACTATTACAGCAATTGACCTGTACTAGATTTTAGTTTGGTTTTTATATAGTTTGATTGAAACTCAATGCATCTCCTGAGAAAGCAGAACTGTGTCCTGTGATTTAAGGCAAAAAAAAAAAAAAAAAAAAAAAAAAGAAGAACATTCACATAAGCAAGAAGGCTGTGTAGACAGTAAAAGAGCTCGATTTACTCCAAGTTGATAGCCTGAAGAAGCTGATTTTATCAGTAAAAGTTATTTTCAACCTTACTTCCCTCCCCTTCTCCCACCCTTGGTAGTCAACATTAAAAAAATTATTTAAAGGGTAAAGCAATATTGGGAAGAACAGGGGACATCTGGATGAGAAGGAGCAAAAAACCTAAATGTCTGATATAGTTTCTCAGAGAAGCCTAATATTTTGCTTTCATTTAAAAGGTGCTGCAAATTGGTGGTTAGATGAGCTTCTGTCATTTAACCACATGTGCCCTTGTGTAACTTGCTGCTTCAACTCTCTGACAGAAATGTTGTAACGGGCAACTTAGGATTTGTAAAAACCCAATTACCCAGATAGACAGCCTGACTTCTAATATACGTCGGCCGTGGTTTGTAAAATTTCTTTTCAAATTAGGCCAACATACGGCACCTTAGTGACCCATGTTGAATCTCTCCAACTCCTGATGAATACCCACTTTCATGTTCCCTGGATGCTGTATCATCTGATTAATTCAGCAGGAGAAATAGCCAGAAAACATTAGATGCAACTATTACCAACAGGGAAATGGGAACTTAGCTATATTCTTAGGATCCATTTCTCAGATGGTCAATTTAGTTTTCATCAATCATTAGGAAGGGCCATGCAGGAAATTTTATTTACAGAATTGTGGAAAGCAACCTAAGACTGGGTGGTTAATTATTAACCAAACGGATTTCATTTCAAAATAAACATTTCTTTTCTGCCAAACAGATTTCTATCTTGGAAAGCAGCTAATTCCCCAGAATCAGCCCAGAATTCATGGCCTGAATTATAATAGCTGTTGAGGTACATCTAAGTCCAATGTATTGATTACCTTGCTCCCCACTGCAACCCAGAGGCTTTCAGTTCTAAGGAGCTGAAGGTGTGCTGCTGGAGCAGCTGCTGCTGCTGTTTTTTAAGGGCTGTGTTTCCAGGATGTGCCCACTAGGAGAGCCAATGGGAAATAAAGGTAGCAATTTATTTTCCTGAAAGTTTACAGGACAGTAGCGCAGGTATTTTCAGCCTTGTCATCACAGATAACATGGTATTATATGATGCAAACATGAGTCTAATTTTTGAAGGCAGAAAATTATCATGCAAGGCAACCTAATTTGAAAAAGAATAGTGCTGACAGTATGGAGGAAGAACCACTGTCTCCAACAATGAGCTGAGGGCTAGGCATGGCGGTAACACATACCAGTGTCAGGTCTTTTGAATAACAAGGCATTACTATGGACCCCTGCCACATGCCCAGTGGGCCATCAGCTGTTGGCAACGCATAGCATCCAAGACAAATGTTGGGATTGTGCAGTGAATTCTGGGGTTGACCAGAAGGCTGAGTCGGATTTCTTACATTTGGGTTGTTGATTCTAATCCATTGTTTCTTTTTGGAACCAATCCAGTCATTAGTTGTGTGGATTCTATAAAGTAATTCATCTAACCCTCTTTATCCTCCCGTTCCATTTCCTAAACTGCAGCCACTTGAGCAACAGCCTTACACAAAAGGGTATACGATTAGCTAGTAGCTAGTATACCACAACTCCCCCAGTGCAAACTTAAGCATTCAGCTTGTAGGTGGTACCAGATGCAGAGACAAGTCTCTTCTTTATTCGTTTATGTACAGTGGCTCTACTGTATATAAAATAGATAATCAGTAAGGACCTACTGTATACCACAGGGAACTCTACTCCATATTCTGTAATAACCTATATGGGAAAAGAATCTGAAAAATAATAGATATATGTATATATATAACAATAACTTTGCTGTACACCTCAAACTAACACAACATTCTGAATCAACTATACTCCAATTTAGAATAATTTTTTTTTTTTTTTTTTTTTTACAGTGGCTCTGAATTATTTTGCTTGGAGTCTGTTAGAATACAAGCAAGAACTCACATGCTAAGTGACACTTGAATTCATGGCAATCAGTTCCTCCCTTCTGAGTTCTGGGGTGTAAATTAGTGTATCCCATTGAAAGATGTCCCTTCAAAAGACAGTGTAATAAATGGTGTTATTTTTATGAGCCCCAAGTCTGTTGCTTAGTTCCAGCATCTCAGATGACTGTGAGTCTACTGGCGTGAGCTAGAAGTGTACGTGGTATTTTTTTTTTTTTTTTTTTTTTTTTGCGGTACCCGGGCCTCTCACTGTTGTGGCCTCTCCCGTTGCGGAGCACAGGCTCCAAACGCGCAGGCTCAGCGGCCATGGCCCACGGGCCTAGCCGCTCCGCGGCACACGGGATCTTCCCAGACCGGGGCACGAACCCGTGTCCCCTGCATCGTTAGGCGGACTCTCAACCACTGCGCCACCAGGGAAGCCCGTGGTGAGTATTTTTATTACCTGAAATCACACTAGGACTGCTAGGCCAAGAAATTGCAATTTGTCACTGAATGTGGATGTATGGAGAATTGTATGTAGAATTTGTAAAACCTTTTCTGTGTCTGATTTGCATTGCAAAAAGAGAAGTTAACCAGAGGTCATAAGGAAATGACATAAGTAAAACATGGCTTCACTACTGTAAATGCTCAATTCATGCCAGAGGAGGCCAGACCATTACAGAAGGATTGTTTCCATCTAAACAATTCCCGTCTCTGGCACTTCCCCTCTGAAGCATCTGCCAATAGGTTGGGGATTGGGTGAGTGGGTGGGGGAGGTCTATTTAGGCACCTTTGGCAAACCCTCAGCAGAGGGAGCCTGAGAGGCTTTCTCTAGAAATCCAAAGCATGGTCTGTGATCCTGCATCTTGTTCTGTGTTGAATATCCTCTCAACTGAAGGAGAGACAGAAACCTGCATTTCAACTCAGTTGGAGCCCCAAAGAACAACTCAGAGCTCTCTGCATGGTCAGTGACCAAACAAAGCTCATTGCTTGAGGATGAGAAAAATACTCCATGATATGATACAAAAAAGCCTCGGTAAGTTTAGAGACAATATTTAAGGCCTCTCAGAATCCGAACCTCCACTCTAGTGGACATCTGTTTTATTTCCACCCAGCATTTACTCCGTTTTCTTGTGACCATGACACCCAGTTCTGCTCTGGGGTATAGCTCTTCTCTATTCGCTGCCCATGTGCTCTGTGACTTCTTTGTGACTTCCACAGGCAGAGCATGTGCCTAAGGCTAAACCAGTCTGTGCATTCTACCCTCCGGTGGCTGGGTCAAGGATGGCGGGGGCCAGCATGTGACTCAAATCTCATCAATCAGGGTGAATGACATTGATTTCTGCGGGTTTTCTGGAACTGCTGGAAAAGTGGACTCCCTCAGTTGCTGAGCTTAGAGCTTTGAGCATGAGATGACTGAGCCTTGGAGCTGCAGCCAGAGAATGAAGCCAATAGACAGAAGCCCAGGAGAAAGACACTAGATGCCTAGCACACAGTATGAAGTCTTTGTTCCTTATGCCCAAGACCAGCCCTCCTGACTGTTCAATGACGTAATACAGTCTCTTGGTGCTTAAGTCAGCTCGGATCAGACTTTCTGTAAGAGGTCAATGGCTATGCACACCTTTCCCGTCTTATCTCCCACCACGGCACTTTCTCATATCACCATCTACCATATCCTTCTTTGGAGCCACCATAAGTGCACTCAGCCTATCCACATATACTACGCGTTCTCATGAGGCCACACCTTTGGCCAGATTCCACTAATCACCTTTTATGGTTCCACCCAAATTCACCTTCTTGATGAGGTCTTTATTTATACTTTTCTCCCACTACCTTCAAAGGAAACATTTGAAACTTCCTGAACGGTATTCTCATAACCATTTTCTCTTACTCTGTAAAACTTTAACACGTTATTAGAATATTTTTTGAGACTGTTCATCTCTCCCATAAAGCTGTGAGTTCCTTAAGATCAGGGACCGACCTTTATTGATCATTCAGAGGCAGGAAGCACGCTCAGAGGCTGTCTTCAGATCCAGACTGCTTACATTCATCACTGGCTCTATTACTTCCTGGGGTGTATGACTTAAGTACATTACCTACCCTCTCTGTGCCTCAGTTTCTCCATCTGTAAAATTAGGGATGCTATTAATACCTATATCATAGGTTGCAGTGAGGATTAAATGAGTTAATTGATGTGAAGTGCCTAGTAAAACTATCTGGAACATGATAAAATTTCAATAAACATTAGCTATTATTATTAAATGTTGGTGTCTAATAGTACCTGGCCTAAAATAGGTACTCAAAAATATAAATGTTACTATGAGAAGAAGGCTTACACTAAGTAGAAAAGAAAGGGCAAGAAGAAGTAACTTAATCCTTATAACTTTATCTTCTTAAATTCATATATCCCTGTGAGAAATCATGAGACATTAAAGAAAATTTGGCAGTTTTGAAATTTGCTCATATTCATTCATTTAGTGCAAAAATATCTATTGAGAGCAAATTATGCTAGGTTCTGGCAATCAAAATTGACTAAGATAACATCCTTGCCTTCAAGGAGCTCCTGGCTTAGTAGATGAACTCTGAAAGGTAAATAATTATAATTGAGTGAATGTGTGATAAGAGAAGTGTATATACAGACTATGGGCATAGGAGTGATGCTTCTTGGCATGGCTGTACATAAGAATCATCCAAAGAGTTTGCTAAAAACACAACATCTCAGGCCTTAGCCCTGAAACTCTGGAAACACCAGGTCTGGGGTCATGTATCTGCATTTGTGGCAGATCTCCATGGGTGATTCCTGGAAAAGAAGAAAGGATGGTAATATTTGCCTGGATAGGTCAAGGAAGGCTGCACGGTAGAGGTGATGCACGTGCTGGGCTTTTACAGACGATTAGGAGTTTGCTAGCCTTTGACACAAGCAGGACAACTGTGCTTCAAGAATAGCTCTCCTGGTGCCACTCTCCAAGACAGACCACAGACCCTGACCATTGTTCCACTGATCCCGAAGTATGTTACCATTATTATTTTTTAACTTTGGGCCTAGTGGTCTACAGTTGCCTACATAGTGAAATACCTGGAAATCTCTTGAAAAATAGAGATATTTGTGGCCCATCCCCAGAAGTTCAGATTCAACTGGTCTGTAATAAGGCCAAACATCAGTACTTTTCAAAAGCTCCCAGGTGATGATGAATGTGCAGCTAGAGAATCGCCGTTTAGGCAGCCACAGTATCCTCAGGAGGACTGCAAGTACCGGGTCCAGCATCAGGGATGTGTATATTCCTGTGGGAGGACAGGCCTGTGCCTCACAGATGCCAAGAGGGGCCAGGCTTCTTGCTTAAAGGTATGTCAAAAGAGGGTGACCCATTTATGATACATTTCAAAGATTTACATTGAACAAATGAACGCTTTTAGTGCAAAACCTAGATGTGACATGTGTCGGCTTAACAGATATATAGCAGATATTGAATTCCCAGTGCTCAAATATTTAGGCAGCATGGATACAACATCAAGGGATGTGACCGCTGTCATCTTTCAGCCCTGGCCCTGCTGTTCTGTAAGAGTAATACAACCTCATGTAGAGATAAGGTCGAGCACCTAAAATTGAGATTTCTCATGACCGTGAGGCCCAGGTGAACGGCCCTTCTAGCTGAGGTCTCCACTCACCAGAATGGCGATTCTTCAAATGTCCTTATTTGCTGTACTTCTGGAGATAAAGCCCTGATTAAATACCACACAGTTTTGAGAATGGGACTTAAGTGTCCATTGTTTTAAAACCCCTGGTGACTTAATACAGCTGCTTCACCCCAGTGTTGGAGAATCACTGAAATTTACTATCTTTAGCACTTTTTTTTTTAATTCAAAAGTTCTATAGATAAAACTGCCTAGCTGAATAAACTGAAAATGTTATTATCCTGATCTTCATTATCTTTCCATGGAAGTAAGAGAATAACTCTCCCTTTACTACCCTTTTGATTTTATTTTTTATTCTTCTTTTGCATGGCTACATTTTCTATAATGATCATTTATTATAAACAAACAACAAACACCACCATAAAGTGTTTCTGGTGACTTTTTTCCTCCAGCCGTTTACTCGTTCATTTGACTGGTAACATCATCCTGATGGGGCATTTCTTCTCCACCACTGTCTATGATTTTAGTGAGACTGTCAGTCAAGGTGCTTTGCTTGTGATCCAAGCTAAGATAATTAGATTTTCTCTCCTAAGACTTTGGACCTTGAGCTGAGCAATGCAAGGGCAGGAAACAATAAGGTTGGGGCTGATTCATTCTGAATAGCTTCCAGACGAGACAGTCAGATACCTAGACAGCCTGAGCTGCCCTGATTCCTGCCCTTTCTCAGCTAGTCTTTCGATTTGCTGAACTACCCAATAGGCAATTGCCAACAATGTCCTATTTTGCTAAAGCTAGCCAGAGTTGGTTTCTGTTGCTTGCAGCTAAAAAGCTCTATAAGGTACAATGTTACAAGCAGTCTGTGTTGTCTAGACTGGTGGTAGATTATGACCAGGGTAGGGGAGAGGGTGAGAGAGTGAGAGTAGGTGACAAACCTTAGCTGTTAGGTGTGTGAGTCACAGTCTTTAGAAATGGCCAACCTGGCTGGTTATCCACTTCAGACAAGATGTTAGCAAATGAATAGGAACCAGCAGATAAAAAGTGAGAGGGTAGAGGTCTATGATCACAGTCAGTTTAGGGGTACAGCCACAAGGATTAAAAAACTCATATTTGGGCTTCCCTGGTGGCGCAGTGGTTGAGAGTCCGCCTGCCGATGCAGGGGACACGGGTTCGTGCCCCGGTCCGGGAGGATCCCACATGCCACGGAGTGGCTGGGCCCGTGAGCCATGGCCGCTGAGCCTGCGCGTCCGGAGCCTGTGCTCCGCAACGGGAGAGGCCACAGCAGTGAGAAGCCCGCGTACAGAAAAAAAAAAAAAACAAACAAAAAAACCCCACCTCATATTTAACAGATGAAATCTATAAAAAATAAACACTATTTGGAAGCCCTGGTTTCACAAAAGCCAAATGACTGATACCAAGTTACATACCTTCCTGCTAATCAAAACAGATCGCTGAGTTATAATTTACAAAATATAATAAGAAATGCTCATAGATCCACATCTGAATAAAACTACTGATAACAAATAAATCTGCCATGTGGCTTCTGATAGTGTTTACATCCTTCACCTCTTGATCTATAGCTGTTGCATTAAAAATGCATACACTTAACATAGACGTATTTATATTTGCAATTTACAAATAGGTCTGAAATATGATACTCCAAGTCATTTGCAGAACTGTTACTAAGGCATTCTGGGTATGGTTCTTTCCAGGGAACAGTGGAAGTAGGGGGCTGCAACCATGGAGCTCAGTTGAGTTTCCACCTATTACCATGGAACAAGCATTTTCCTTTGAACTGAGGGGGAACTTCACATCATTTAGATGCGGAAAGGAAAAAATGAAGTCAGACTGTTAATTGAGTTGGTCAAATACTTGCCATTTAAACCACCAAGTGTTATAAAATGATGCAAAAATGAATTTGATGAATTGCTGGAAGGAAATGAACTCCACCTAGTGGAAGAGTAGATCTGGTACAATGGTCACCCTTTACGGAGTGCTGAGTCTGGGTTAAGCACTGCACTGAGCCCTTCAGTAAACGCTGTCTTTATTAATTTTATAATAATCCTATGAGGTAGTTATTATTCCCATTTAATGCTTAAAATAGGCTTAAATGACAAGTTACTGAGGGTGTGTCCAATGACAAACTCCTAGGTCAGAATGCATACATCTAAAAACAAATGTGGATCTTTTAACAACTTCCAAAGCTAGAAAAAAGATAGAGATGTGTTACAAAAGAACTGCAGAATCTCTGCTAAACAGCTTCTAGTTTGGTCAGCTGCTAAGGAAGAATTGAGTTCTCCAGTATTTCTAATTTGGGGTATGAGAGCTCCACTAATTGGTATCTCTGAGGCTGACTGGTGGTGTGTGTGCGTGCAATTTTCCCTATAAATACATGTTACATCAGCATGTCCTGAAGATGAAAAGATAACATAGTTTGGTTTTACCTAGAGAAATATGTTTTCAACTTGAGGGGCTAAATGGGGACAATTTCTCTCCCTTCTCTGAAAACCTCACTCCTTCTGGAAGGTATTTTCTTGGTATCAATTCTCCAGGACCCGCAAGTGTTTAAGGACACTTTAGTAAAACTTCTGCCCTGCTAATGTGGAATAATCAAGACTGATAAGATGCATGGACCAGTTTTTAAGATGGTAGATCCATTGGACCTCTGGAAAACTTATGAAAGTCCAGATCTGCAGAGAAGCACAATTGCCAAGTGCCTACATGTGTATACGAGTTAAGGGTGTGGTGGCGATGGAATTACTGAGTATTTCCTTCACTCAGCTCTGACCCAACGAGACCTATCATCTGATCAGTAAAATAAACCAAGTACATTGCCACAGTGTAGTGGTTCCCAAACTTCACTGACCCTCAGAATAAAAACAGCCAGAATTTCTTCAATTGCTTACTGTATACCAAGAACCATGACAAATATCTTATCCTCCCAACAGTCCCGCCAAATAGGTATCATTTCTCTGTTTTGTTGATGAGGTAACAGAGCCAGTCAGGTTGGATCCTTTGACTGCTAACACATCTAGTGAGAGGAAAAAGCATAATCCAAACCCAAGCAGTCTTCACCCAGAGCTCACACTCTTACCCATCATGTTAAAATATAATAATACTGAGGTTGGAGCCTAGGGATAGGAAGAATTAAAAGCCCCCAGGTGATTCTTATGCATCTAGCTCAATCCTGGCTCAAGAATCCACTGGCAAAGTGTCTTTAATGTGCCTATAAATTGTCTAGGAATCTTGTTACACAGCAGAGGGTGATTCAGTAGGTCTGGGTTTGGGCCTGAGTGTCCGCATTCCAAACAAGTGCCAGGTGATGCCCATGCTGCGGGTCCTCGGACCACATTTTGAGTAGCAAGTCAGCAGAGCACAGCACTCAGCGATAGAATGCTTTAAATTGTTCTCTAATAATGTCATGAGTTCTGTCCTCAGATAAATTGCAAGCACCTTAAGTATCTCATAAAATATCTCCATCCCCTTGCAGTGCTAGACTTGTAGAAATAAAGTTATTCAATGAGTGCTTAAGCAATTCTCGACAGAAATATTCTTTTTTAAAACTCAATGCAAGATGAATTGGAACAAAGGAGCTTCCTTTCAGAGCGCATGTGCCCTGATTTACTTCTACATAGAAGAGGTTATGGAATCCGTCCCTGAATCTGGTTTCTTGACAGGTTATAATCGACAGTAGTCATCTTTCTAGGGAATTCTGGAAAAATGGGTTCAAAATAGATGTCAAGAAAGTCAAGGCATTAGAACTCAGAACAAAGGCAAATGACATGTGTTCTTTGGAATTTATAAAAAGATTTAATTAACTCAAATAAAACCAATTATATGGCATTGAAGTTCCACATATTTGTTGTTCAAATTTTTTACATTAGTTATTACAATGTCCTTGCAAAATTTCATCTCCTATGCGCGCTAATCACATGAACGGAAACCCTCTGCCTGAATTCTTGACGTGCACTCTTCATTTTCCTATCTGATCCACAGCTATGTAGAACTGTCATCACAGAAAATTAATTGCCCTGGTCACTCCCCAAAGAGCTTGCTCATGATTTTATCAACGTTTATTTGACCAAAGATTAGTCTTTTGATCTTGGAAAGAAAATATGTCCAACTAGGTCAGCCAGCTTTTAAAATAACCCAGGACATGGTCATCATGCTTATTTTTTTAAATAACTACTTCAAACTCAGAGAGCTCTCCATTCCTCTCATTAACTCCCCCCATGCCAAATGCCAAACACACACACACACACACACACACACACACATACACACACACACACCAGTTTACAGACACGAGAGTTAACCTACTTCCAGAAGACAATATAGAAATGTATGTATATATCCTAGAGTTTCTAATACATTTTGGGACTCAAAAACACTTCTTACTGGGAAGATGTGAATAGTCAAGGCTTTCTTCAAGTGGAACACAATACCTAACATCTCATTGTCTAAATATGTGCCTTGCTGTTTAGAGAAATGACCTTCAAAATTGATAGGACTTAAGCTGCCCCAGATAAGTCTTATTTAGAAAGGCAGCTTTGTAGATTCTGTGCCCAGCAATTCTGATTCACGAGATGAGGAGTCAGGCTCAGGAATCTGCACTTCCATAAGCATCCCAGGGGTCCTTTCTCTAGAAGCTCAGAGTTTAGAATGGGAGCCAGTCATGTAAACAAATCATTGCAATGCAGCATGATAAATACAATGACAGGAGTGTGCCGTGCGCTGCGCTAGCAGCGAGGAGAGGCAGAGTAAGGACTGTACTTAGTGCAGAGTTGGGAAGGATATTAGGGATGGCTTCCTCAAAGAGTTTAAGTCGAGTCTAGAGACAGAAGTAAAAGTTCAGCAGATGCTGGTTGATGGTATATAAGCAAACAAACACATCTTTGTTGAAGATAAAGTTGGGGGCAATGAGAGAAGGTAGAGGCAGCTGGCACATGACATGATGTAGGTTATACGCTGCTCAACCTTGGGGGCATCAATCTCATTATAGTCATCACAATTTTCTGTACTTATTGCAATGATTTTCTGACATATAGCAATAAAGTATCCTGAAGAAATAGTGCCTCTTTCTAACTTGTGCAAAGACTAGTGGGCTAGTGGTGGGGCTGGAGAAGGGGAAATCCAAGGACCGTATTCCTTGTTGACTAGTTTTCAGTCTCACAGATGTACCCAGCTCTCGATAAGAAACCCAAGGAATCCTGGGTGAAGACTGCAGTTACACCCCACTGTGTTGACTGCTGGGGCAAAGGGTCAAATAATTGGAGAAGTTGAAGTTGAGCTGAGGATGATCACCAGACATCTTCTATATTGTTTTTCTTTCTCCAAATGCTGGTGCCAAGACATTAATCAAACAACCAGTATTAAGAGTGCCTCAGATATGACACCAAGCTGCAGCCACAGATCTCCAGAGGGTCTCACCCTTTCAGACTCCAGACATCATCTATGGAGAGCACACTCTTCATTTCCCATGAGAACCCTCCATTTTCACCGTCTCTCACCCTTACTGGGTCTTTGCCAGCCCTTCACTCTGTTGAATTGAGTCTTCATGTTCATTCCAAAGACTTTAATCCCAGAGAGATGTTTTTATTTCAGTCTTGAAGGGAACATCACCTAGTTGATCTGCCTACATGGGTACTTCCCCTGTGTGACACATCTCCCATCTAAGGGGAGATAAGGAATCTACAGGTGCAGCGTTAGCCAGCTTAGTTCTGTAACCATCCTTATGACTTCATTATCATGATTATTTAAAATAACATTTATTCATCGTTTGCCCATCAATTGTCCTAAATCTTGATATACATGATTTTCTTTTAATCTTCCCAAGAATTCTTTGAGGTAGCTGTTATTAAACTCCATTTAGAAGACAACACTATGGTTCAGAGAGGTTAAGTAACTTATCCTGAATCACACAGTTAACAAAAAGCAGAGCCAGGTTACCAACTCAGCATTGCCTGACTCCAAAGACCACAGTGTTAATCAGCATCCTCCTTTGTTTTAAAGAAGAAGCTGTATCATCACTATCACATTAGTAGCTAACCTTTTGTGAGCTAGTTCTTTCAATGTACTAGCTTATTGAAACCTTAAAACAACCTTCTGCAGTGGGTTCTATTTTCCCCATCTCAGAGATCAGAAAACCAGAGCACAGGGAAATTAAACCATATGACCAAGATCATCCAGTTCATAAGTGGTTGGAAGTGGGATCAAATCATTCAAAACAGCTGATGACATATTGTTTAAAACTGCCCCAAATTTTGTATTTTATTCTTACACAGACGTCTTAATCCAATTATATCCAACATTTTAAAGGTGCTCTATCAAACATCTAGAAAAATATACTGCGTTATCTAGGTTTGTGTTTCAGTTCAGAGGGAAATTGCCGTAGGAATCTAGAAATTCTAAGGGTCAGATCTTTGCTTTCAAATATAATCATTGGAAACTAAATAACTTTTGCAGTACATGGTCAAAACCTGCCTACCTAACGTATCTTATTGGCATTAATTTCTTCACTCAATTGTTCAGTGATTGACGTGTGGTTACTGAGTGCCTGTAGCTTCTGGGACTGGGGAATCAAAGTGGACCATGACACGATCCCTGACTTCGAGAAGCTTACAGTTTGGTGGAGGAGACTCAAAAGGAAACCAGTGATTACAGTGCTGATTTATACTAGTACTACAGGGTGTCAGGTGCTATGATAGATGGGGAACTCCATGAGGACAGGATCTCTGTTTCATCCTGCTTTATCTCCACCCAGCCCCTAGCCCAGTGCCTGTCGGAGAGTGATTGCACAGATATTTATGAAGGCATGTGTGAGTGAATGGATGTAGTATGATGGGGCTGAGGTCACGGGGTGTGGTGCAGCAGTTAAGTCAGCCAAGGAGGGGGCAGAGGGACAAGGGAAAGGTCCTTGAAGGTGGGTATTAAAACCTGAAAAATTTGCAGACGTGAGCCAGGCAAAGGAGGGGGTTGGGGAGAGTGGAAATGGAGGAACAAAAACACGGATGAGAGCGCTGTGAGCTGTGATGCTGATGACGGGCCCATGAGAGGCTTTTTAGGTTTGGCTGGGGACACACAGAAATGCAAACCAGCTGACATACGGGAAGAACAAGAAGCCTAGAAGCAGAGGGGGAGGCAACAGTGAGAGACACAGCTCAGGAGCCAGATCACTGTTCTCAAGCTAAGGACTGTCAACCTGACTCCAAAAGCCATGGGGAGTCACTGATAAGTTTTAAGCAGGGCAATGTCATGATCCGTTTTAGGTGATTGTAAAAGTTGTGACCCTCTTCCCTAACCCTCCAAAGGGATGGCTTTGTTAGATAATGCTGCAGACCGTGGTGTCAAGATTTATGAGTAGTGGCTATCCTACCTCCAACTCAATTCTAGCGTGACTGTGTATAAATCCCATCCTACGTTCTTCCTTAGTTTTCCTCCGCCCTATTGAGAGTAGCTAGGATAGTCCCAGGCCCTTTTACTGCTCCATCCGTCAGATCTATTAGCCCATCCACACCTATAGAAACTACTGAGAGAAAAGACAAGCACATGCTATAGTGAATGAAAATCACCCAGAATTTCAACAGAGCAGAAGAGAGAGGAGAAGTAATTAGAATGAAAAGCCACCAGACCTCAATGGAAATGGACCAGGTAGTAGAGACAAATCTAAACAAATCAGACTCAGAGCTCAGTTCAACATCTTTCCAGCAGGGCATCAGCCCTAAATCCCAGGTGACAGTTTTTCACACATTTGAGGAAGGTAAGCTGTAACTTTCTTAAGCTAGTAATCGACGGTTTTCTTTCTAGCATGTTGAAGCTGCAAGCCCTTTCTCATTCTGTGTGGTGCCCCTACACCTTCCCCCAGCCTCCATGCTTTTTTCTGCTATTTTCTGCCTTATTTGCTATTTTCTGATTGTAAAAGAAATTTAGGCTCATTGTAAAAATTCCCACAATACATAAAAAATAACTTTAAGTAAAAATTATTCTTCATTCCACCAACCAGGCGTAACATTTTTGATTAATTCTTGCCCCAGCTTTTGTCCTCAAATGTACATAAAGTTATTGTTATTATTGTTGTCTTTTAAAGGAATATTAGTTGGATAATTTGCTTTTCTCTACTTAGTATTCTGTGAATATGTTTTTACCTCGTGATTTCTAAAGCCTGCAGAGTATGCCATTACGTGGCTATACCATCATTTTATCAACCTCCTTTTCATAGACTTTAGGATTATTCATAATAACAAAAAAGTTGATGGAGAAGGAAGGCTGTGATGAACACCCATGTAGCTAAATTTTCTTACGTTTCTGTGATTATGTACTTAAAATAAAACTCAAGAAGTGTAATTGTGGAACCAAATGTAAAACTTGCTACACATGCTACACATTGCCCAGTTGCCGCCTAGAAGGGTAGCATCAACGTGCAGTCGCACCAGAAGTGTCAATTTTACACCATCTTTACCAGCTTTAGGTATTATCCTTGGTTCTAAACTTTGCCTACCTGACAGGAGAAAATCAGCATGACCTCATGTAATTCTTTGATTAGTGGTAAGCTTGAACACCTTTTCACATGATTATTAGGTATTTATTCTTTTTTATGAATTGTCTTTTCACGTCCTTTGCGCCTGTTTCTGTTTGATGATGCTTTTTCTATATTAAGAATATTAACCCGCTGAAAACTCATTCTATAGACAGAAAATTATATTTGGGTACAGCCACCTACAGAGATCTTCCACCCTACCCTCTGACTAATATCCACAGTAGACGTTGAAACCTTAGCAATCCATAGCGAAGAAGACCTGAGTCCCCCAGGGAGGAGCTCTTTGCAAAAGAAAGGAATCACAAACCAAAAGGGATTTCCTATGGTGGCCCAGTTAGAAAACTGATCTGGTCTGTGACCCACTTTAGCTTTGACAATTTCTCGTCATCACTTGTGTGTGTTCCTAGAGAACTGAATGAATTGTGGAGTCACTCTCTAAGGTGTTTTAGAAAGAGAAGTCTGGCGAAGTTTATTCAGCTAGTCTGGGATCCGTGTGTTTACACAGCCAGCTGTGAGCTGCAAGGAGAAAAGAAAGGCTCAGTCACCTCAACCTCCACCCTTACTCCCATTCCAGGTCTTTTTTTGTTTTAATTTTATTTTTTTTTATCATTTAAATTTTATTTATTTTTTTATACAGCAGGTTCTTATTAGTTATCTATTTTATACATATTAGTGTATACATGTCAATCCCAATCGCCCAGTTCATCCCACCACCACCCCCAGGTCTTTTTTTAACCTGGTCTATGAATCTGCATAGGCTGGGGGATCCTTCTTTACACTCGTGTGTTCTGAATTTTAGAAGCACTAGAGGTGTGAATAACACTGTGCTTGCTTTATATTTTGGGTCAGTCCAGGGTCCTGCTATGCCAACCCTTGTCCAAAATCCTCACTCTGCTTCCAATACTTCCCTTTGCTTTTTAGGCTAGGAAAGAAGGATCTAGCAGAGAGAGAGAGAGAAAGGGAAATGGGTGGGGGGCAGGGAGGGAGAGGGAGAGGGAGAGAGAGAGGGAGAGAGAGAGAGAGAGAAAGGGAAACGGGTGGGGGGCAGGGAGGGAGAGGGAGAGGGAGAGGGAGAGGGAGAGGGAGAGGGAGAGGGGAGAGGGAGAGGGAGAGGGAGAGGGAGAGAGGGGGGGAGAGGGAGAGAGAGGGAGGGAGAGAGAGAGAGAGAGAGAGAGAGAGAGAAAGGGAAGGGGGGTGGAGAGGGAGAGTGTGAAAATAGATAAGGAGTTTGAAGGATAAAAAACCTTAAAGCTAAAAATCTTAGAAACCAGTACCAACTGGAGGCCCAACCAGAAGTACCATTTCAGAATTATAAGCATAACCTGACTCGATTCTGATCCCACTCATTTCACAGATAGTAAGGAACTTGCCGAAGCTACACCACTAAATAGCGGCAGAGCTGGGATTGGAACTTAGGCCTCTATGACTCCAAACCCTTTTTTTTTTTTTTTTTTTTTTTTGAGGCTACAATGCCTCGTAAATCACCTGCTGACTCTGGTCTTACAGGTGAGTGAACCAAGGCCTAGGGGACTAAGCCACTGGCCTGAGGCACTCAGACTTCCTGGGCAGAGCTGAGTGGAGAACGCAGGCCTCTGACCAGCAGGCCACAGCTGGTCCCCTTCACGGTGCTGACTCATCTTTGAGAAGATGATGTCATTTAATGAGAAAACATTAAATGTGTACAAATTGGATCGGGGCAGTTATTCCAGAACATGTTGTATAAAGTGAGCTAAACCCCATGCTCTTTGCAGAGCTCCCTACTGAGGGGTGCTGCCGATGAGTCTTTCTAAAACCCTCTGTGGTGGTTATAACCCACTGTTGGTTACCTTCAAATAAAAGTCAGTGCAAGCAATTGCTGTGTGAGAGTTGCTGTCTTCACTGAGGTTTTGCGGGGTAAACCCTTGGGCTGATATCACAGAGACTTTCATGTGAAAATGGCTCCCAGACACTCTTCTCAGAGCTCCTGCTCTTGGGCCACAGCAAGTGGGTACCCTTGCGGTGGGGAATGAGGTGTTCCTTCTCTCCTCTGCCAGGTTAGTGCTCTGCCCACACTTAGATTTTCTTATCCTTTATGCAGAGCAGTCAACTGAGCAAATTTTGTTAATTGGAGCCCCATCTGTTCTCCCCAAGTTGTCTAAAAGCCATTGTTTTACACAAATTTGGCAGTCTCCATTTTTCTCCATCTTTTCCCATAGATAACATTAGTATCCTAATTTTTCCATAATGTAATTATCTCCACTATAAGGAGTCTGAAGGTCAGTGAGGGGATTTGCCCAAAGCCACACCACTAAAACATCACACAGCCTGAGTTCAAACCCATTTATGTGAGTCCCCAAATCCCAGCTCTGATGACCCGAGCTCCCTAACTCCTCGTACCGAAAGCTTACCATCTTTGCTGACTTCCGAGATATTGTATAAAGGTTTGCCCTCCAAAAAAAGAAGAGCGAAAAACAGCTTGACCTTTCAGATCTCATTCAGAAGGTTTCATAGAGATGGAGATTTCTCTATGAAGGATAATTTCCTTTTCTTGAGGCTGCATCTCCTCTGATGAGACCTGATCTCCTATAGGCAGGCGAGCTCTCCAAATGCAGCCTCTAAACTAGGTGGACATGGGACTCAGAGACGGTTTTGTTTTGACCATACCTCAGTGAAGCAGTTCCTACGTGTACTTCCAAAACATGCATTCTAGGAGACACTCCTAAACGTGGGGTTCCATGATTTGGGGGAACTGAGATAAAAATTAAGTCGTTGTTTCCCATTTGTGTTCTATTGTGTGAGCTGTTAATAGATGTGGTAGTGAAAAAAAAAGTTTGAGATCAAATAATTTTGGCAAACTGAATATTCTGATTCCCTTTTGGAGATTCCTGGTAAATGTTAGTACACGAAAGGTTCTGAAAAGTCCTGTTAAAATTTGTTTAATTTTGTTTGACTTGATGCTTCTCTGATTGATTGGATCTTAGGGCCTTTTTTTCATCTTGCAGCTAACAGCCCACAAAGGCCCACTCTGGACAGGCCTCCGGTTTGAACTTTGCTTTGAAATTGTACTTTGAAGGGAGTTAATGGAGGGCCCCCTTTTGGGAATCTAGGCCTGATCCTGCTGTCAACTAGTTGGGTGACTGTAAGCGAGTCACTCCTTTCGGGGCCTCAGATTCACCATCTGTAAACTAAAAGTTTTCTACCAGATTGTCTGTAACTTCCCTTCCAGTTCTAGCATATCATCACCTAAACTTATGGAACTGGTGGGGCCACAAACCAAAATATGATAAACTGTGTATTTATATCTCCTTAACCTCATTCAAACACCTAGAGACAAAATGATAATAATCCTTTTCAAGCTATAGAAATCTTAAACATATAAATATTAATTTGCCTCCATCTGCTAGTAGATCCCAGAAAGTAACGTATTCTCTGGAATTACACAATCATTTACTTTTCTAGAGCTCTGAGGTTTTCTTTGATCAGCCAGTTTCCAGGACGATGAGAAAGTCCCTAGAATCTCCAGAGTGGTTCTAGAGAAGCTCTGTGCGACCTCCGTGACTTAGAAGGAAAATAATGACAGTTTGCCCTTCATTCCTTTAAGATATTTTGTGAGGACTGTCAGTCATAGTAAAACAAAACAAAACCAAAAACCCGTGTCCTCTGGGTAGATGCCTGCCACCACCCCAAGTCTTCAGAGGTGTTCCTGATCTCACTCCCTGCCCTTCAGTTCCCAGCCATTCCTAGGTGAGGGTTACATAAATACTCCCTTTGATAGTATTAATGCTAGTATGGTACACATGAAAATACGATACCTTAACAAAGGAGGCAATCTGCTCTGTTTCAAGGATACTTATCTTAGTAATAATCATTCTTCTTAAAATACAGAGCAAGACAGTGTGATGAGTAATAGCTAGACGTTGACATCAGACCAACCTGGGTTTGAACCCACCACTGTCATATACCAGCTGTGCATCCCTAGGCAAGCTGCTGGTCTCTGATCCTCAGATTCTCCGTCTATAAAGTAGGAATAATTTGACTCACTGCAAAGCTGGTGCAACAACGCAACATAATAATTTCTGTAAAGCTCTCTGTACAGTACCTGGGCATGTGTATGTTCAGTTACATCATTTTAAAGCATTATCTATTTATTTCAACCATAAAAGAAAAGGAGATCCAGAAGAAAACTGTCACCATACCAAGACCAGGAATCCTGCACAGCCATCAGAAAGGATAACTGTAATTAGCGCTCGTACCAAATGTTCATCAGGCCTCCTGCAATGTTAATGCTGGCCAGAGGCCCTCTTTAATTAATGCTGTCATTGTTCATTATTGAACACTGCCACCTGGTGGATGGGCAGGCCACACGCAGGCAAGGAAATCACGGAGATTATGTCAGGTCACCTGGTCACGAAAGGAAGATGCTATTCCATCCACCTGGTCCACACTGGTTTCAGCTTCTTGATTTAGAGCCCTGGCCATGGAGCAATCTGGGGATTCCTGCTTACGTAGACTGTCCTTCATCTTCACGCAGTTGTCAAACTGATACAAAGACATGAGAACTGTGCTCTTTCGCGGAGGCTGGTGTTGGTCACGTGACCTGAGCCACAGCGCAGCCTCTTCTGACAACATGAACTAAAGTAACCGCCCCCCCCATCACTCTAACCCATCATACCCTTTTGTTTTCTACGTAACTTATATCGCTTTCCAAAGATATTTAGTTCTGTTTCCTGCTTCTCTCTCTCCCTCACAACTTTGGAATAGAAGGGAGCCCCTTGGGTACAAGGCTGTGTGGGCTGTATTCCTTCATCCATCCCTCACACCAAGCACAGGACCTGGTACATAGTAGGTGCTCAAAAACTGTGTTGCCTATAGAATAAAAAACAGCAATAATAAAGCTAACAGTTGCAACATTACTGTTGCAACTGTTAGCTTTATTATTGCTAAGCTCTGTACATAGATCACCTCATCTAATCTTTATAATTACCTTGCTGGGGGAGGGAGGTAATGTCATCACTCACGTGGAAGCAGAAATTTCTAGGGCCTAGGAGTGATTTTCCCCAGTTCAATAATCATAGCATCTCTTTGCCCAGCATTAGAATGCCATATCTTATTTAATCCTCTCTCTTTTGTAAATGATACTATCATTTAACTCATTTTATAGATTTGAAAGCTGAGTCTTATAGAAATGAAGTCATTTTCCCAAAGTTACTCAGCTCACATTAAAAACCCAGATCATGTCTAATTCTGAAGGTCCTGCTCTTTTCACTACAACACACCGCCTTCTATTAGATATGTGGGTGAACCGCGCTTTTAATGCTGTCCTGGAAAGCCAGACCTGAGTTTTGATGAAGCATTGGAAATAAGCCTTGCTCCCAAGCTAAATCTCAAGCTGGCTGTTCCCGTAGCCAGGTCTTTATTGGTCCATAGATATCCCCTGCATCTTCACTTCAAAGATAATGACTATCTAAGATTTACTGAGATTTTATGTGTCAGGCAGGGTTCGAAGGATCTAATTCTTACAACAACCCTGTAAAATAGGGTTATATTGATATTATTCCCATTTTACAAATGAGGGAACTGAGGCACAGAGAGGTTAAATAACTTCCCTATTATTACCCAGGTTGTAAGCCAGAACCCCGCCTTGAACCCGGGATACACTCCTCAGCCCCAGCAGTCTCTCTAGGGGGCCCATCCTGGTGCATTCACTCTGTTGCAGAGAACCTCAGGGCACCTCCCACAGCATAGCACTTCCTGGAATGTTTCAGCTTAGAAACTGTGCTAAAGTCCTAATAGATAGGGGAGTGGGGTGCCAGGGAAATGGGGGGGTGGGGAAATTCACCAGGGCACCCTGCGACTCCCCTCCCCTTCCTGTTTGCAGACCTGGCCTACAGTTACTCTCCAGTTAGTTTCCATCTGTAGGAGCAGCAATTCCCTAGGGGTACACAGACCAAAAAGAGAGACCGACTCAGCCAAAATCCAAAAATATCTTCACTGTGGCAAGCAAACAAGTGAAGGAGAGAAGGAAAATTTCCCCTGCAAGCCCTGGATATTTCTCAAAGACGGCCCACTCAGCTTATGTAAGCGGCCTTCACCACTAAGGAATGCAACCAAGGCCTGAATCTAGGACAACCCCGTCGATTACGTGCTAATGAAAAGGTATTTAGGGGCCACCCAGATGCACTTTGGGAAATCTGACCCTGTGCTTACTGAATTGTCTATCCTGGATCACCAGACCTGGACAAAGAGGCTCAGGTAACACCCCAAGGATAATGGCAAGCCTGACCATGGGTGTCAAGTCAGGCACATTGAACCTTTCCTCCAAAGCAACAGGCAATTAGAAGGTTCAGGGAAATTCTAGGCCTCCTCGTGTTCATTCATTCATCTTTTTATATATTCATACATTTTCAATAAACGTCTGTTAAGTACCACCTCTGTGTCAAGTCAATGCCTGTGTAACTGAGCAGGACCCTATGAGGCCTTCCCAGAACAGAACCCCACCAACCCACCCATGTCCTCTGCCTGTCTTTTGTCTGAAGAAAATCTGTAGTCAAAGAATAAATTTAATCAGACAAGCGAGAAAATGCAGACACAAAGGAAAGCAGTCAAACAGGACAAAATAATAATAGTTCCGTAATTAAAGTCAAGAACCTTTAGTTCCTCCTCAAGGGCTACAGAGAAGATCCTGAGCCATGTCCTTTGAGCTGTTCTACAGATACTGAAACTCCCACCGGGTAGAAGTTAACTGTATGCTGCCCACAAGCACGTAGACCCCAGACGGGTTGGAACCAGAAGGTTGATGATGTTGAATCCCAAGTACCTCACCACCAACCAATCAGAAGAATGTCCACGAGCTGATCACACACCCCACAACACCCCTCCCTCATCCTATTTTTAGAAACCTTTCCCTGAAAGCCTTCGGGGAGTTCGGGCCCTTTAAGCACTAGCTGTCTGGACTCCTTGCTTGGTGCCCTGCAATAAACGCTGCACTTTTCTTTACCGCAACCTGGTGTCAGTAGATTGGCTTTACTGTGCATACACAAGCAGAACCAAGCTTTGTTTGGTAACACCTGGTGCTGGGAACATCAAAGGGAGTTAGATACAGTGGTGAGTCTAGACCATCAACAAAACTATTATTAGTTCAAGCCCTGGTTTGTAGCACTTGCCACTTTCATGTGTAAACATGCCCAAATTAGAACACTCCCTAACAGCATACACAAAAATAAACTCAAAATGGATTAAAGACCTAAATGTAAGACTGGATATTATAAAACTCTTAAAGTATAGGCAGAACACTCTGACATAAATCACGACAATATCTTTTTGGATCCACCTCCTAGAGTCATGAAAATAAAAACAAAAATAAACAAATGGGACCTAATGAAACTTAAAAGCTTTTGCACAGCAAAGGAAACCATAAACAGAATGAAAAGACAACCCACAGAATGGGAGAAAATATTTGCAAACAATGCAACCAACAAGGGATTAATCTCCAAAATAAACAAACCTGTCACACAGCTCAGTATCAAAAACAACAACAACCCAATCGAAAAATGGGCAGAAGATCTAAATAGACATTTCTCCAAAGAAGACATACAGATGGCCAAGAAGCACATGAAAAAATGCTCAACATCACTAATTATCAGAGAAATGCAAATCAAAACCACAATGAGGTATCACCTCATACCAGTCAGAATGGCCACCACCAAAATGTCTACAAACAATGTTAGAGAGGGTGTGGAGAAAAGGGAACCCTCTTGCACTGCTGGTGGGAATGTAAATTGGTGCAGCCACTATGGAGAACAGTATGGAGGTTCCTTAAAAAACTAAAAACAGAGCTACCCTATGATCCTGTGATCCCACTCGTGGGCATATATCTGGAGAAAACCATAATTCAAAAAGACACATGCACCCCAATGTTCATTGCAGACTATTTACAATAGCCAGAATATGGATGCAACCTAAATGTCCATCGACAGAGGAATGGATAAAGAAGATGTGGTACATGTATACAATGGAATATTACTCAGCCATAAAAAAGAATGAAATAATGCCGTTTACAGCAACATGGATGGATCTTAGTATTGTCATACTAAGTGAAGTGAGTCAGAGAAAGACAAATATCATATGATATCATTTATATGTGGAATATAAAAAATGATACAAATGAACTTATTTACAAAACAGAAATAGACTCAGAGACATAGAAAAACTTATGGTTACCAACGAGGAAAGGTGGGGGGATAAATTAGGAGTTTGGGCTTGACATGTGCACACTACTATATATAAAACAGATAACCAACAAGGACCTACTGTATAGTACAGGGAACTCTACTCAATATTCTGTAATAACCTATCTGGGAAAGAAAATCTGAAAAAGAATAGATAGATGTATATGTATAACTGAATCACTGCTGTACACCTGAAACTAACACGATATTGTAAATCAACTATATTCCAATATAAAATAAAAATTTTAAAAAATATTGCTTTAACAGACTCACAGATACAGAGAACAAAGCAGTGATTACCAGGGGGGAGGGTGTAATTTAGGGGTGGGGGAATGGGAGGTACAAACTATTGGATGTAAGACAGGCTCAAGACAGGCTGACCGAGGCTTGCGTCTGTCCACTCACTGCAGTGTTGCTAGTGAGCACTTACTGAGCAGGAACTGGGCTGCACCCTCCTCGCTCCCTGTTTTTGTCACCCTTCCTGCTTCCGCGGTGGCTTGTTTGATGCCCTGCTAGCTTTACACACTGATAACTGATGGCGTTTCATGTTGAAGAGTCTTAGAGGTTGTAAGGGAAACCGTGACCCTGCTCAGCTCGACCACCTGTCCCAGTGGATGGGCCTGTGGAGCCTGAGCGGGTTGGCCATCCTTTCCAAAGTGCAGATGACTTCTAAAGAATGAGGCAGGGGACATTTAAAGCCATGGGTTCTGAAGAGGCTCAATTACTGAAAAGTCCCGAGGTTCTGAATCAAAGTGAGTTATCTTTAATCAACACTCACAAACTACGAACTGTGCTGGTCGAGGCCAAAGGTCAATGTTACTACACTGCTCTTGGAGGGAGGGGTGCGCCGGCCAGGTCATCCCAGTGTTAAGAAGCCCCTCACATGCGTAAAGTTCTTAGATTCACAAAGACAGGCTTTGGTACTGAAACTGAAGACCTTGTGTACTCAAGAATCTTTACAGCTTCTATTGGACATATTTTCTTTTTAGGAATGAAGGAAAATTCTCCCATTTTTGAGCCATTCTTTTATGTCAGTTCTACAAAATTGCATGTAACTTTATAAATATTTTTAAAAGATATAGTTTTATGAATATTTAATATTCTGCAAATGTGATTTTGAATGGTCAATGTCAAGTATTCTGTTTTGGGGGTTTTTACGTTTTATTATACTTTGTTAAAAAGGAAAAATTGTACCTTTTAAGAATGTTTTTATGAGTCAATTTTATGTACTGAAGATAACAATTAAAAAACAAAAAGATAGGCTCAAGGATGTATCATACAACGTGGGGGAATATAGCCAATATTTTGTAGTAACTGTAAATGGAAAGTAACCTTTTAAAAATTGTATTAAAAAATAAAAGAAGTGTACAGGTGGTTTGGGGAAAAACTAGCAAAGATTGCAAAACCCTTTATGAGCAGTACAAGGTGCTGTGGGAGCATTTGGAAGGCAGAACCAGCGAAGAATTGGGGTTGGGGGATGCTTTCTGAGGCAAAGTCATCTAATCTGAGACCTGAAGGAAGGTAAGTATTAGCTATGTGAAGGGTGCAGAGTGGGTTCCAGATGGAGGATGCAACTTGTGCAAAGGTCTTGAGTGAAACCAGATCACAGAACACTTTAGAAATATACAGTATTTCACTATGGCTGGAATCAAGTACTTGTTCACGGTAAGAAAATGACATGAAATAGGTTGGGGGAAAGAAAGAATACAGAGCCAGCCCATACAACCCATATGAAAAGAGCTTGTTCTAAGGTTAGTGGGAGCTCATTGACAGCTTATATAGACGAGGACACCTTGATTAGATTTCTCGTTAGAAAGATCATTCTTCCCACAGTATGAGAAAGAGATAGGATGGGGGCAAGACTAGAAGATTCTGCCACAACCTAAGAGAGAGATGAAGGTTGCCTGCATGCTGGTCATGGCAACAGGGATGGAGAAGAACAGATAGATAGAATCAAGAGTTTTAGAGGTTGTACCTGCTGGATAAAGTGTGTGTGTGTGTGTGTGTGTGTGTGTGTGTGTGTGCGCGCGCGCGTGCGCGCGCGCGCGCTTCGTGGTGGTAGAGGTGGTGTTAAGGAAAATGAAGTCAAGACTGACACTGAGGTTTCTGACAAAAGCAACCCAGAAGATGGCTGGAAGTAGGAGACAATGAAGGAAGAACACGTCATTGGATTGAAGGGTGATGAGTTCGGTTTTAGGTAGGTTACATGTGTGGGACGTCCAAGTGGCAATATCCAGGAAGCCTGAGGCCTGAAGCCCAGGACACAGATCTGGGCTGAAAAATAAATTTGGATGAGATCATTCAGCGACAAGTCAGAATACCTAGAACTGACAGGCCATTTACTCTGCCAGCACCCCCTTTACATACACCCACTCTTAATCATTACAACCACTCTCTTATGTATTATCCCCATTTTGTGGATGCAAAAACTGAGGCCTGGAGAGGCTGTCCAATAAGAGGCAGAGCCCAGATTTGAAACGGGTCCATCTGACACCAGAGCCTACACCTGGAACTGTTATATTGGGCTGCTTCTGTGTCAAAACATACAGACTACGAAGAGAAGGGGAGAAGGACAGATTCTGGGGAAATGAACATTTAAGTCACAGGAGGAGGAATTTACAAAGGTGACTGTTAGGCAGGATGTGGAGGTGGGGAACTTGAGGCCTATCACTGCCAAGGTCAACTTCTTAAAAACTTTCTCACCACAAACAAGGTGACTGACGTTGCCCCCTTAAAACTTATGGTCACACTGCATTTACTAACATTCTCTTCCGACCATAAAAGTAATGCTTCATCTTTGTAGAAGGCTTAGAAAATACAAAGAAAAGTAATAGCCCCTATTCGACTACCTAGAAATAATGGCCGTAACTGTTTGGCACATACTCCTACAGACATTTTCTATACATATAAAAACAAATGGCTCTTTTATTTTTTTTTATATATTATTTTGTGGTACACGGGCCTCTCACTGTTGTGGCCTCTCCCGTTGCAGAGCACAGGCTCCGGATGCGCAGGCTCGGCAGCCATGGCTCACGGGCCCAGCCGCTCCGCGGCATGTGGGATCTTCCCGGGCCAGGGCACGAACCCGCATCCCCTGCATCGGCAGGCGGACTCTCAACCACTGCGCCACCAGGGAAGCCCACAGATGGCTATTTCTTGAAAACAGTTTTTAACATTTTATTTTGAAGGCATATTTTATTGTTTCTAATGTGCACATTTAAAAATTGTATATTTATTGCTTCTAAAGATGCACATCTTAAAATCAGAATTTATTTTATAATCAGTGGAGTTTGATAGGTAAATGGAAGCTTTTTGTTCTAGTTGTAAGTGAAAGAATGCTGCATCTTGTAATCCACACCATCTTAGATTGGGAGTAGAGTAGATAATACATCCACATCTTTCAAAATTCAAAATATACCGTAAGGTGCCCAGAGAAAGATCTCTCTCACTTCTGCCTACTCCACTCCTCTTTCTTGGAGGGAGATGATATTTTCTAGCTGCTTGTCTACCCTCCCAGATGTATTTTATGCACATCCAAGAAAACATTACATATGTCCCCCTCTCTTGAAGTACATGGTAACATATTATCCACACCAGGGCATCCTGAATTGTTTTTAACTTAACAATATACGTTGGAAGTTTTTCTTTTCCCAATTGCAAATTTTCAATTGAAAGGACTCCCATAATTCATTAAGAAGTCCCCTACTAATGTGCAAAGTTATTTCTAATCTTTTGCTAAAATAAACAACGCCATGATGAATAATCTTGTGTATTTTGCACACATAAAAGTAAACCTATCTTGCACACACAAAAGTAAACCTATCAGATAAATGCCTAGAAATAAAACTGCTGAGTCAAAAGGTAAGTTCAGTTATTTTTACAGATATTGCCAAATTGACCTCCGTAAATGTTGCAAGAGATGCAGTAATGGTCAAGACAGACATAATATTTGCTCTTGTGTGGGTTTTATTACTTAGTGGGAAAGACCAACAAGTGAATAGATAATAATAATGCAAAGTGATAAGGGCTGTGCTGATGGAAGTGATGATGCTTGGGAACGTATAAGAGGGACTTCCGTTTCAAGACTGGGAGGACCGGGGAGACTTCCTAGAGGCAATAATATCTCAGTGATTTAAGTGACCACACTCTCTTATGTCTGACGTTTCCACAATCCTGTTCCCTTTGCACAGAATACACTATCCTCCGTCTTCTGCTGGCTGTCTCCTGCACACTTTTCACATGCCCACTTATATGTCACTTCTACAGGGAGGCTTTTCTGAATCTTCACACCGGGTTCTACTTCTCATCAATATGCTTCCACAGTAATCAGTATTTATATTAACACTAAATAAGAGGAGAGCATGCCTTTTTCATTATTGTATCCCTGGTACTTGGCCCAGTTTCTAACACACAGTAATGTCAATCATTACCTGTTGAATGAAGGACTGGATGATCGGTCCGTAGAAAACGCCACACTCCCTACTGAGGCTGGGACCCCAAGGAAGCAGGCATTGTAACTGCGTGTATAACCAGTGATGGGCTCTGCATTCTGAGAAAAGAATTCTCTAAGGCTGAATGTGTACGTTTGAATTCAGAATGACTTGGGCACTTCCCAGTTCACTGAGGCAAATAGTGATACTCTACCAAGAAGTGGAAAGGAAATAAAGGTTGTCTTTGGTATCTACCTACCTGCCTTCCTACAAGTTCAACTCCACATTTCCTGAGTAGCTACTACATGTGAGGGATCATCTACTGGGGACTCGGAGGAAAATGCTAATGCAATCTCCATTCTAGTGAGTAAGATTGTGAGCTCCAAGAGACAGGAGAGAGAAAGCACACCCAAGATGACAGATCTAAGGCCAGACTAGGGGAGACATCCAGATCACGAGCATAACATGGGATGGGCAGGGGACCAGGAGGGCAAGATTTCCTCCTCTGGACTTTTGAGATGCAGCAAGAATACTTTGTTACTGTTGGATGGATAGAACTGTCCTACACCCATAAAGTCAGCAATATCAATTGTGAAATATATGTCGTGTTTCAATTTGTTCTGACATATACACAATATTGATACTATGTATAAAATAGATAACTAATGTGAACCTACTGTATAACACAGGGAACTCTACTCAGTGCTCTGTGGTGACCTAAATGGGAAGGAAATCCAAAAGAGAGGGGATATATGTATATGTATAGCTGATTCACTTTGCTGTACCATAGAAACTAAAACACTGTAAAGCAACTCTACTCCAATAAATTTTTTTTAAATCTCAACACTTTCATCACAATAAAAAATGAAAACTTTCTATGATGATTTTGGTAAGTGTTGGGCAGGAGTCATCGAAAGCCTGGGAGTCGATAAACAACCCCTCCTACCTTTAGCTCTTTTTCAGGACCAAGGATAGGAGGATGCGTGTGCCGGTGTGCTCCTAAGAAGTCCTCGCAATGAACAGAGTTAAGCTAGGTCCATGACAGATTCACAAACGAAAATGCTACCATAGGGGCTTCCCTGGTGGCGCAGTGGTTGAGAGTCCGCCTGCCGATGCAGAGGACGCGGGTTCGTGCCCCGGTCCGGGAAGATCCCACATGCCGCGGAGCGGCTGGGTCCGTGAGCCATGGCCGCTGAGCCTGCGCGTCCGGAGCCTGTGCTCCGCAACAGGAGAGGCCACGGCGGTGAGAGGCCCGCGTACCGCAAATAAAAAAAAATAAAATAAAAATACTACCAGATCATCGAAGAGGGAGAAATCAACTCTAACTGGTAGACTGGGGAAGCCTTTGCAAAGGAGAGTCTGAGCATGACCTTAAATGATGGGGAGAATTTGGGCTGTGGGAAGACATAGTTGCTGGGATTAGTTTAAGCACAGAGTATGGAAGTATAGGGTATGTTCAGGGAGCTCTAAGTCATGTGGTATGGCTAGGACAGAGTTTGCATGGAAGAGTACATAGGGATACCAAAGTGAAAATGCAGATTCAGGAAATGGACAACTTGAGTGCTATACTGAGAAGATGGGATTGATGCCTATTGGCTCTAGGCGGCTACTGAAGACCTCCCAAGTGGAAGCATTGTTCGCTCACAGAGAGCTCTGGTGGCTCTCTAAAAGGTTGATTTCATTGAGAGTGTAAAGATGAATTAGGAGGCTCTAGCAGCACAGAGGGCCTGGACTCCAGCAGTAGGGGAGGTTATGAAAAGGAAGAGACCGCTGGTAAGACATGAGGACATTGAAAGGCAAGTCCAAGTTGACCCTGACATTTCCAGTTTGAGGCCAAGTTGATGGTGTCATTAATAGAGAGGAAATTCAGGAGAGATCCACTCTCCATCCCACCTATCTCCTCCCCCTCACTCTACTTCCCCACAAGCCCTCATTCTCTTAGACCCTCCTGGACCACCCCCACCCCCCGCAACCTGCTCCCCATCCAGGTCTGCCCTTTTCTGGCAGAAACGACTTTTCCCCCCATTCTTTCAGCAGCCTGGCTTTATGACTTTAAGAAAAATAACCTCTTTGAACTTCCACGTTGCCTTTTAAAGTTGGAAGTCTGAAACCCAGCATTGCATCCACCTCTAAAATTTTTTTTGCCAATTTACGTCTTCCACCAGGACAAAACATTCTCGGTGGTTAAGATTTCAGGGCATCCTCATCTTCCCATTAGGTACTGGTATTTCAACAAGGCACAGGGCCTCAATAAGAAACTTAGGAGTAAGAGCCAGATTTCAAGCAGCAGCCGGAGGCAGGTCTGGAAAGGAAGGGGTAACTTGTTTTTAGGGGAGCTCTTCTGATTCACGGATCCTGTCATGTAGCTACTCCCTATTCTGGTTCCTGGGGAAGACACTTGTGTCGACCGACTGTAGCCGCAGATGACTCCGCATAAACGAGGGTATCAAACACGACTTAAGGCAGCCGGTCCTCCAGATGAGCCCTGGGGCATAAGACTGAGCAAGCAGGGGCACTGGCACGCAGGTGGCCTTGCACCTCGGCCTTACATGTTCGGACAGCTCCATTTGCAGTACCCTTTTGAATTAAAATGAGGCTCTCCATGTGTAGAACCTGGACCAGCAGCATCACCTAGAAACTCATTAGAAATGCAAATTCTCAGACTCTTCCCAACCTACTAAATCAGAAACTCTGGGGTGGACCCAGCTATCCTTGATTTGACAAGCCTGCAGGAGATACTGGTGCCTGCTAACGTTGGAGAATCAATGAACTGAAAGATGGAGAGAAAAAAGAAAAAGGCATTACTACACCTCGTTTCATTATTTTGAGCTGAAGGCAGACCCGGTAATATAACGTGGTAAAAATTTTAGAATGGATGGAATTTAATTTTTGTGAATTAAGTAGACGCTTTTGTGAAACCTAGCAACATCTCAATGGATAAAGAAAGAAATTACCCAGGAGCCTTAAGTTTAAAAAATTCAGGTAATTAAGGTAAGTGCTGAGTTTTTATTTGCATCGTCTAAATGTGTGGGTTCCAAGACCTACTCTTTTTCTTTCTTAAAGCTCTATAACCTTTGATTTAAATGCAATCTAAACGTAAACCCCAAATGCAAATCAGATAATTGGGTTGCACTCTAGGGAAACGGGGAGGGAGGCAGATTTTTTCCCTTCCTCCCCCCTCTCTCCCTTCTCTTCCCCCCTCCTCCTTCCCTGGCCCACAGGGCTCCAGGCAAGGCCCATTACTGCAGAAAATAGCTTTAATTCCCCTTTCACATTGCATACTCGATTCAAAGGCCTCGGGGAAATTCTATCATATTCCTGGGGCAGACATTTTAATTAACACAAAACGAAAATTTGTTTTTGTTGTATTGTGTTTTTCCCTAAAGACAGGGAGAAGGGAGGGGATCTTTACCTGGGAGAGGCCCTTTCAGGATCTGGATAGAGGTGGGTGCAATGAAAATGCAAGTGTTCCAATCATCTTTGCACTTTGCATCTTTGACTCCGAGCCACCTGTCTAGGAACGTGCTCTCGGTAAACACCCTTCATTGAGCCCAACAATCTGGGCAGCCTGTTAAATTGCCAGCCCAGGAAGCGGGAGTGACTCAATCTTTATGCCTGTCACCGTGTTTTGCTTACGCAGATGCGCCAGACTATGCCGGCTGGCTTCATTTCCCCAAGGTTTTTTTTTCCCTGAAAAGAAAAGCCCACCTGGATTTGCATGCCTATATGCAGCCTTCTAGAAAAAAACAGAAACCTGACTGTGGCAGCCATTCAGTCTCCTCGGAACTTTGTGTGAGTCAAGACTTCTTGTCACAGAAATGTCAGCCAGATGGGCTTGTAGGCAACTTTTAGCACAGTGGTTTCTGAACTATTTTTTCTTTTAGGCTTGAAACTCTTTCTTCAAAATAAATGTTACCCAGAAATAGATAGAAAGAGAGTTCATTCCACTCGCTCCTTCGGTCTTCCCCATTTCTTCCCCCATCACCCACTGACCCTGAGAGATACAGCAAAGCCTAGTTCGAAGGTTCCTGACACTGTGCTGAAAAAGAATGAAGCCAAGAAGTCAAAGGCCTTTTCACTGGTAATGGGGCTTGAAAGAATCAGAGCCTAGATTAAAAATTAATCTCTGGTTCTGAGCCCTTTCCTATGCAATCCATCGGGCCCATGAAATGACTCATTTGGGGCTGCTGTAGTTTCTAGGCATTCACCCATTCCTTCTTTGACCAAATGTTTACTGAATACCTGCTGTGTTCCCAGCAAGAGCTAGTGCTGTGGACTCAATGGTACACCGAAGAAGACATGGCCCGTGTCCTCACCAAGTCTACTGTAGGATAAATATGTGAATTAAATGGCCACACGAATAAATGTAAAATTACAGCTGTTATTTATGTTATGAAGGAGATGCAGAAGGAGCTACAAGAACTGATGACAGGGCTTGTCCCAGGTGAATGTCAATCCCCCTCTCCTTGTTCTTTAGGGAAAACCACAGTTAAAAAAATTATGACTGGAGGATTTTTCCTCCTCAGAGAGGTCAGGAAGGTTTCCCTGCGATGTAAAACCACAACTGAGATCTAAATGTTTAGTGGTTAGCAAGGGAAGGAAGAGAGGAAAGAGCATTCCTGGCAGAGGGAACACCATGTAGCAAGAATGTGACCAATTTATAGACAAGAGGGGCTGAAGCACAGAGTCTGGGGTGAGGTGGGCTGCCTAAGACCACTAGGACCGTGGCAGGTGTATTAAGAAGACTGTCTTATCCTGAGAACAATGGAAGGCGATGAAAATTTTAAAGTTGGGGAGGGAGCAACTTATACTGTCAGGCCATTGTTTTAATATGATTTCTCTGCTTCTAGGATGGGGCATAGACTGGAGAAGTGCCCGAGAGCAAATGGAAAGTACAGTTCGGATGGCAGAGACAATGGCGGGTCGATCCGGAATGATGGCGATCAGGATGGAGAAGCGGATGAATTGAGGAGCTAGTTGTGTGTTAATGTGGACAGGATTCCGGAGTGGAGGGATGTAGAGGATGAGAACAAGGGAGATGGTTAGGATGATGTCCAGTTTATGATCAGTGAACAGTGACAGTAAACATCACCTGAGACCAGGCTTGGCTCCTCCCACATTTTCCAGCACAGTAGTTCTCAACCCTGGATGTACATTACAATCACCTAAAAGTTAAAAAAAATACTAGTACTCAAGCCCTATCACCAGAGACTCTGGTTTACTTGGTTGGGGTGAGGTCTGGGCATTGGTACTTTTCCCCAAGCTCCTAGGCTGATTCTAATATGCCACCATGGTTGACAACCACTGCTCTAGGCAATCTCCCAGGGGACCTATGTGGCTCCTTCTCTATCTGATCATATGTCATCATCAACAGAGAATGCCATGATCTTCAGTTGCAAACTGATTTGCCTCCTAGAAACATATAGAAATCCTGGCAAATAAGACAGAACAGATTAGGAAGTGGTCAACCATACCTGGTCAAGGGCAGGGGGAGCAATACAGTAGACTAGAAAGGACCCTAAACTCACAGAGAAGTCACAACCTCTGCCACTAACAAGTAACTTTCTCATATCTGTCAAATGAAGGCATTGGACTAGACCAGTGGTTCTCAAACTTGAACTTACATCAGCAGCATCTGGGGGCCTGGTTCAAACACAGATTACTGGGCCCCACACTCAGAGCATGCGACTGAATAGGCCTGGGGTGGCACCTGGAAATCTGAATTACTAAAATCCTCCCAGGTGATACAGATGCTGCTCGAGGTGCCAGGCTGAGGTGTGATTAACAGAGAGAGAGAATCCCAGAGGGATCCATTATTTGTTTTGGACAGAGATCCTGTTTTTATTTAAACTTCGATATTTTATTCATCGTAAGTTTTTGCAATGATTTTGATTTAAAAAAATATTATGTTAAAATATTATTTATTTGATTACTGGGTTTTTTGATGTCCCTTGACATTTCATACCTAAGGTGAATTCACTTGATTCTAATCTCACCTGGCCAAGGGCCAAAGGCAGAGAACCACTGAACTCTATGACTTCAAGGGCCCTTCAAGCTCCAATATTTCACTAAACAGAGAGGCGGGAGAGGTGGTGGCAAAGAGAAGGTGTTCTGGAGCCAAGCTGCAGGTGTTCATGCCTGTGTTCCTGTGCTCTGCCACTTATAAGCTGTGTAACCTTGGGGAAATTGCTAAACCTCTCTGGGCCTCTGTTCTCCTTAGCTGCAAAGTCAAAGATAATAATACTGGTCACACAGATTTATAGTAACTGATTGAGATAACACACATAAAGCACAGAGTATGGGCTGAATACTGTAAGCAGTCAGTATCATCAGCAAATGCCTCTTGGTTTAATCATCTCTGAAGGTTCCCTTCTGATTAGGTTTACCCTGACTTCTTTGAGACCTGAGAAGAAAATTCCCCCCCCCCCGCAAGGCTTCATATAATTTATCAAGTCATATAACTTGTTCATGATTTTCTAATTTGTCCCTTGTGGATTTGCATTTCCTTTATTTCAAAGACATGGTCTGTAAGGTTAGCAAAATGAAATGCAGCATCTTAAATGAAAGTCTTTAGAAAAAGCGAGACAAACCTTTTGGATTGATATTCATTATTTAGTGAACATCAATGAAAAAATAAATGGTACTTCTGAGAGTCCAAGAATCCTCCCATTCATGCTGTGGGACACAAATATTTGTCTAAAGGGGAGACTGACAGTCACTGCCTCCCAATAAGGAAGTCACAGCTTCTGTAAATGCAGTAAATACTTGTAAAATTTTGTAATAAATTAGGGCTCCCAATTTACAGATTTGGGGGCAGAGATCTAGTTTCTTTAGAGAGCCCAGGGAAGTGAAGGGAGAGGTTTTCCAAGGAGGAAATGCAGGCTCCCCCATGACTATCCAGATACCTTCATGCTGGGGTCTCTTTCCAGCCTCACACCTGCCATGGCTGACCATTTGTCCTCACCAAACAGGACTTTCTGCTGTTTGTCGACATACTGTGTAAACTCACTGCCTTCCTGCACTCATGAGCCTATTTATTCACCTGGAATGGGCTTCCCTGCTTCTCCATATCAAAATCATATCCATCCTTAAAGAAGTTGTGGTATATATATACACTGGAATACTACGTAGCCATAAAAAAGAACTAAATTTTGCCATTCGCAGCAGTATGGGTGGATTTTGAGGGCATGATGCTAAGTGAAAACAGTCAGACAGAGAAAGACAAATACTGTATGATTTCACTTATATGTGGGATCTAAAAAATACAACAAACTAGTGAATACAACAAAAAAGAAGCAGACTCACAGATACAGAGAGCAAACTCGTGATTACCACTGGGGAGAGGAAAGGGGAGAGGGGCAACACAGGGGTAAGGGATTAAAAGGTACAAACTACTGGGTATAAGATAGGCTCAAGGATGTACTATACAACATGGGGAATACAACCAATATTTTGTAATAACAGTAAATGGAAAGTAACCTTTAAAAACTGTGTAAAAATAAAAAAATTTAAAGAAATCATATCCATCCTTTGAGATCTAGTTCAAGTGTCACCTAAGGCCCCACGTCACATCCCTGTGATTGTTACTGTCAGCCTGTTCGAGCACCTTTGAAGTCTCAGGGTTTTCCATTCTGTCATACCATCCTTGGTAAGTTGTTTATCCTCCATGGCGTGGTGGTGCGGGGTGGGGGTGGGGGTCAGGGAATCAACTCCAGTCTCTGTTCAGTTGGTTATCAAAGAAGCTTTGGTTGACTGTCAAACTTTAACCAACAACCAAAATAACAGAACTCTAGGTCCTACTCAAAGAATTGAACTTGATTTTTTTTGCCACTCGATTCTCATTGAAAGCAAGGTAAGTGATATTCATGAGTCAGAACATAAGAGGAGAGAGACCTTCCAGATGGCATTAGAGTAAGACGTGGAGATCACCTTCCTCCTCACAAATACACCAGAAATACATCTACATATGGAACAGCTCCTACAGAACACCTAACTGAATGCTGGCAGAAGACCTCAGACCTCCCAAAAGGCAAGAAACTCCCCACGTACCTAGGTAGGGCAAAAGAAATAAGAAAAAACAGAGACAAAAGAATATGGATGGGACCTGCACCTCTGGGAGGTGAAGGAGGAAAAGTTTCCACACACTAGGAAGGCCCTTCACTGGCAGAGACAGAGGTGGGCAGCGGGGAAGCTTTGGAGCCATGGAGGAGAGCGCAGCAACAGGGGTGCAGAGGGCAAAGCAGAGAGATTCCCACACAGAGGATCGGTGCCGACCAGCACTCACCAGCCCGAGAGGCTTGTCTGCTCACCTGCCGGGACAGGTGGGGGCCAGGAGCTGAGGCTCAGGCTTCAGAGCTCAGATCCCAGGGAGAGGACCGGGGTTGGCTGTGCGAAAGGGGGCTGGTACACCACAGCTAACCGAGAGGGAGTCCAGGAAAAAGTCTGGACCTGCCTAAGAGGCAAGAGACCATTGTTTCGGGGTGCGCCAGGAGAGGGGATTCAGAGCATCGCCTAAACGAGCTCCAGAGATGGGTGTGAACCATGGCTACCAGTGCGGGCACCAGAGACGGACATGAAATGCTAAGGCTGCTGCTGCAGCCACGAAGAAGCCTGTGTACAAGAACAGGTCACTATCCACACCTCCCCTCCTAGGAGACTGTGCAGCCCGCCACTGCCATGGTCCTATGATCCAGGGATAACTTCCCTGGGAGAACAAACGGTGCGCCTAAGGCTGTTGCAAGGTTACGCTGGCCTCTGCTGCTGCAGGCTCGCCCCACACTCCGTACCCCTCCTTCCCCCCAGCCTGAGTGAGCCAGAGCCCCCTAATCAGCTGCTACTTTAACCTCGTCCTGTCTGAGCAAAAAACAGATGCCCTCACACGACCTACATGCAGAGGCAGGGCCAAATCCAAAGCTGAACCCCAGGAGCTGTGCAAACAAAGAAGAGAAAGGGAAACCTCCCCCAGCAGCCTCAGGAGCAGCGGATTAAATCTCCACAATCAACTTGATGTACCCTGCATCTGTGGAATACCCGAATAGACAACAAACCATCTCAAAATAGAGGCAGTGGACTTTGGGAGCAATGATATATACATTTTTTTCTTTTTTCCCTTTTTGTGAGTGTGCATGTGTATGCTTCTTTGTGTGATTTTGTACGTATAGCTTGGCTTTTACCATTTGTCTTAGGGTTCTGCCTGTCCATTTTTTTGTTTTTGTTTTTGTTTTAGTATAGTTTTTAGTGCTTGTTATCATCGGTGGATTTGTTTTTTTGTTTAGCTGCTCTCTTCTATCTTTCTTTTTTTTTAAATTACTTTCCACTTTTTATTTTTAATAATTATTTTTTATTTTAATAACTTTATTTTATTTTATTTATTTTTCCTTCTTTCTTTTCTCTCTTTTCTTCTGAGCCATGTGGCTGACAGGGTCTTGGTGCTCTGGCTGGGTGTCAGGCCTGAGACTATGAGGTGGGAGAGCCGAGTTCAGGATATTAGTCCACCAGAGACCTCCTGGCTCCACGTAATATCAAAGAGTGAAAGCTTTCCCAGAGATCTCCATCTCAATGCTAAGACCCAGATGCACTCAACAACCAGCAAGATACACTGCTGGACACCCTATGCCAAACAAGTAACAAGACAGGAACACAACCCAACCCTTTAGCAGAGAGGCTGCCTAAAATCATAATAAGGTCACAGACACCCCAAAACACACCAACAGATGCAGTCCTGCCCACCAGAAAGACAAGATTCAGCCTCATCCACCAGAACACAGGCACCAGTCTCCTCCACCAGGAAGTCTACACAACCCACTGAACCAAACTTAGCCACTGGGGGCAGACACCGAAAACAATGGGAACTACGAACCTGCAGCCTGCAAAAAGGAGACCCCAAACACAGTAAGTTAAGCAAAATGAGAAGACAGAGAAACACACAACAGATGAAGGAGCAAGGTAAAAACCCACCAGACCAAATGAATGACTAGGAAATAGGCAGTCTACCTGAAAAAGAATTCAGAGTAATGATAGTAAAGATGATCCGAAATCTTGGAAATAGAATGGAGAAAATACAAGAAACATTTAACAAGGACCTAGAAGAGCTAAAGAGCAAACAGACAATGATGAACAACACAATAAATGAAATTAAAAATTCTCTAGAAGGAATCAATAGCAGAATAACTGAGACAGAAGAACGGATAAGTGACCTGGAAGATAAAATAGTGGAAATAACTAGTGCAGAGCAGAATAAAGAAAAAAGAATGAAAAGAACTGAGGACAGTCTCAGAGACTTCTGGGACAACATTAAACGCACCAACATTAGAATTATAGGGGTCCCCGAAGAAGTGAAAAAGAAAGGCACTGAGGAAATATTTGAAGAGATTATAGTTGAAAACTTCCCTAATATGGGAAAGGAAATAGTCAATCAAGGCCAGGAAGCACAGAGTCCCATACAGGATAAATCCAAGGAAAAATGCTCAAAGACATATATTAATCAAACTACCAAAAATTAAACACAAAGAAAAAATGTTAAAAGCAGCAAGGGAAAAACAACAAATAACATACAAGGGATCCCCATAAGGTTAACAGCTTATCTTTCAGCAGAAACTCTGCAAGCCAGAAAGGAGTGGCAGGACACATTTAAAGTGATGAAAGGGGAAAACCTACAAATGAGATTACTCTATCCAGCAAGTATCTCATTCAGATTCAATGGAGAAATTAAAACCTTTACAGACAAGCAAAAGTTAAGAGAATTCAGCACCACCAAAACAGCTTTACAACAAATGCTAAAGGAACTTCTCTACACAGGAAACACAAGAGAAGGAAAAGACCTACAATAACAAACCCAAAACAATTAAGAAAATGGCAATAGGAACATACATAGCGATAATTACATTAAATGTAAATGGATTAAATGCTTCTACCAAAAGACATAGACTGGCTGAATGGATCCAAAAACAAGACCCATATATATGCTGCCTACAAGAGTCCCCTTCAGACCTAGGGACAAATACAGACTGAAAGTGAGGGGGTGGAAAAAGATATTCCTTGTAAATGGAAAGCAAAAGAAAGCTGGAGTAGCAATTCTCATATCAGACAAAATAGACTTTAAAATAAAGACTATTACAAGAGACAAAGAAGGACACTACATAATGATCAAGGGATCAATCCAAGAAGAAGATATAACGATTGTAAATATTTATGCACCTAACATAGGAGCACCTCAATACATAGGCAAATGCTAACAACCATAAAAGGAGAAATCGACAGTAACACAATCATAGTAGGGGACTTTAACACCCCACTTTCAGCAATGGACATCATCCAAAATGAAAATAAATAAGGAAACACAAGCTTTAAATGATACATTAAACAAGATGAACTTAATTGTTATTTACAGGACATTCCATCCAAAAACAACAGAATACACTTTCTTCTCAAGTGCTCATGGAACATTCTCCAGCATAGATCATATCCTGGGTCACAAATGAAGCCTTGGAAAATTTAAGAAAATTGAAATCGCATCAAGTTTCTTTTCAAACCACAATGCTATGAGAATAGATATCAATTACAGGAAAAAAAAAACTGTAAAACATACAAACACATGGAGGCTAAACAATACACTACTAAATAACCAAGAGATCACTGAAGAAATCAAAGAGGAAATGAAAAAATACCTAGAAAGAAAAGACAATGAAAACACGATGACCCAAAGCCTATGGGATGCAGCAAAAGCAGCTCTAAGAGGGAAGTTTAGAGCAATAAAATCCTACCTCAGGGAAACAAGAAACATCTCAAATAAACAATCTAACCTTACACCTAAAGCAATTAGAGAAAGAAGAACAGAAAACCCCCAAAGTTAACGGAAGGAAAGAAATCATAAAGAAGTAAATGAAAAACAAATGAAGGAAACAACAGCAAAGATCAATAAACTAAAAGCTTGTTCTTTGAGATGATAAAAAAAACTGATAAACCATTAGCCAGACTCATCAAGAAAAAATGGGAGGAGACTCAAATCAATAGAATTAGAAATGAAAAAGGAGAAGTAACAACAACACTCCAGAAATATAAAGAATCATGAGAGATTGCTACAAGCATATATGCCAATGAAATAGACAACCTGGAAGAAATGAACAAACACTTAGAAAAGCACAACCTTCCAAGATAGAACCAGGAAGAAATAGAAAATATAAACAGACCAAACACAATCACTGAAATTGAAACTGTGATTTAAAATATTCCAATAAACAAAAGCCCAGGACCAATGGCTCCAATGGCAAATTTTACCAAGCATTTAGATAAGAGCTAACACCTATCCTTCTCAAACTCTTCCAAAGTATAGCAGAGGGAGGAACACTCCCAAACTCAATCTAGGAGGCCACCATCACCCTGGCATCAAAACCAGAAAAAGATGTCACAAAGAAAACTACAGGCCAATATCACTAACGAACATAGATGCAAAAATCCTCAACAAAATACTAGCAAACAGAATCCAACAACACATTAAAAGGATCATACACCATGATCAAGTGGGGTTTATCCCAGGAATGCAAGGATTCTTCAATATATGCTAATCAATCAATTTGATAAACCATATTAAAAAATTGAAGGTGAAAAACCATGTGATCATCTCAATACATGCAGAAAAAGCTTTCAACAAAATTCAATACCCATTTATGATAAAACCCCCCAGAAAGTAGGCATAGAGGGAACATACCACAACATAATAAAGGCTGTATATGACAAGCCCACAGTAAACATTGTTCTCAATAATGAAAAACTGAAACCATTTCCACTAAGATCAGGAACAAGACAAGGTTGCCCGCTTTCACCACTATTATTCAACATAGTTTTGGAAGTTTTAGCCACAGCAATCAGAGAAGAAAAAGAAATAAAAGGAATCCAAATCAGAACAGAAGAAGTAAAGCTGTCACTGTTTGCAGATGACAGGATAGTATACATAGAGAATCCGAAAGACCCTACCAGAAAACTTCCAGAGCTAATCAATGAATTTGGTAAAGTAGCAGGATACAAAATTAATGCACAGAAATCTCTTGCATTCCTATACACTAAAGATGAAAAATCTGAAAGAGAAATTAAGGAAACACTCCCATTTACCACTGCAACAAAATGAATAAAATACCTAGAAATAAACTTACCTAAGGAGACAAAAGACCTGTAAGCAGAAAACTATAAGACACTAATGAAAGAAATGAAAGATGATACAAACAGATGGAGAGATATATCATGTTCTTGGATTGGAAGAATCAACATTGTGAAAATGACTATATTATCCAAAGCAATCTACAGATTCAATGCAATCCCTATGAAACTACCACTGGCATTTTTCACAGAACTAAAGGAAAACATTTCACAATTTGTATGGAAACGCAAAAGACCCCGAATAGCCAAAGCAATCTTGAGAAAGAAAAACGGAGCTGGAAGAATCAGGTTCCCTGACTTCAGACTATACTACAAAGCTACAGTAATTGAGTCAGTATGGTACTGGCACAAAAACAGAAATATAGATCAATGGAACAGGATAGAAAGCTCAGAGATAAACCCACGCACATATGGTCACCTTATCTTTGATAAAGGAGGCAAGAATTTACAATGGAGAACAGACAGCCTCTTCAATAAGTGGTGCTGGGAAAACTGGACAGCTACATGTAAAAGAATGAAATTAGAACACTTCCTAGCACTATACACAAAAATAAACTCAAAATGGATTAAAGACCTAAATGTAAGGCCAGAAACTATCAAACTCTTAGAGGAAAACATAGGCAGAACACTCTGACATAAATCACAGCAAGATCCTTTTTGATCCACCTCCTAGAGAAATGGAAATAAAAACAAAAATAAACAAATGGGACCTAATGAAACTTAAAAGCTTTTGCACAGCAAAGGAAACCATAAACAAGATAGAAAGACAACCCTCAGAATGGGAAAAAATATTTGCAAACGAAGCAACTGACAGGATTAACCTCCAAAATATACAAGCAGCTCAGTATCAAAAAAACAAACAACCCAGTCCAAAAATGGGCAGAAGACTTAAATAGACATTTCTCCAAAGAAGATATACAGACTGCCAACAAACACATGAAAAGATGCTCACCATCACTAATCATTAGAGAAATGTAAATCAAAACAACAATGAGGGGCTTCCCTGGTGGCACAGTGGTTGAGAGTCCGCCTGCCGATGCAGGGGACACGGGTTCCTGCCCCGGTCCGGGAAGATCCCACATGCCGTGGAGCGGCTGGGCCCGTGAGCCATGGCCGCTGGGCCTGCGCGTCCGGAGCCTGTGCTCCGCAACGCGAGAGGCCACTACAGTGAGAGGCCTGCGTACCGCAAAAAAAACCCCAAAAAACCAAAAAAAAACTACAATGAGGTATCACCTCACACCAGTCAGAATGGCCATCATCAAAAAATCTACAAACAATAAATGCTGGAGAGGGTGTGGAGAAAAGGGAACCCTCTTGCACTGTTAGTGGGGATGTAAATTCATACAGCCACTATGGAGAACAGTATGGAGGTTCCTCAAAAAACTAAAAATAGAACTACCATACAACCCAGCAATCCCACTACTGGGCATATACCCTGAGAAAACCATAATTCAAAAAGAGTCATGTACCACAATGTCCATTGCAGCTCTATTTACAATAGCCAGGACATGGAAGCAACCTAAGTGTCCATCAACAGATGAATGGATAAAGAAGATGTGGTACAAATAGACAATGTAATATTACTCAGCCATAAAACGAAATGAAATTGAGTTATTTGTAGTGAGGTGGATGGACCTAGAGTCTGTCAAACAGAGTGAAGTAAGTCAGAAAGAGAAAAACAAATACTGTATGATAACACATATATATGGAATCTAGGGGGAAAAAAAAAGGTTCTGAAGAACCTAGGGGCAAGACGGGAATAAAGACACAGGCGTAGAAAATGGTCTTGAGGACACAGGGAGGGAAAAGTGTAAGCTGGGACGAAGTGAGAGAGTGGCATGGACATATATACACTACCAAACGTAAAATAGATAGCTAGTGGGAAGCAGCCACATAGCACAGGGAGATCAGCTCAGCGATTTGTGACCACCTAGAGGGGTGGGATACGGAGGGTGGGAGGGAGACGCAAGAGGGAGGAGATATGGGGATATACGTATATGTGTCGCTGATTCACTTGGTTATAAAGTAGAAAGTAACACACCATTGTAAAGCAATTATACTCCAATAAAGATGTTAAAAATATAAAATAAAGGGGCAATACCAAGAAAAAAAAAAGAACATAAGGGGATGCATCCTTAGATCATGTTGTTTTTGCCTCATTATTGTTCTATGCTTCTATATACAATCTCCCTGAACTAAGAAATATTATAAGAATGATCCTATAAAACCCAATGCTATATTACTGTCAGAAAGCTTTTATAGAAAACTTGCAGTGTGCTTTTATTACCCACTGGAGAAATTGTCCCCATGCCTGAAGACCAGGAAAAAATGTACTTCTAAGCAACTGGTGAGTTTTAATCTTGTTGAATGAAGATTAAACAAGAATGAATGAATCCTGACCTGTTTTCTGTTTTGCCCTGGTTAGAAGAAAACTCCAAGTAAACACTTTATAGAATGTTTTGATGTGCATTTTTTATATTGATACTATTCCTGACTTCACATTATTTTTCTAACTTTAGTTTTGAGTTTTACCTGTTTATTTCATTTTAAACTCTTTTGCTTCTCTATTCCTTTAAGACACTTCAAATCCTTTTATAAAAGAGGTAAGAGATACTTAGAAAATTAATATTTCCTTGAGATAGATAATATATCTTATATGTTTTGAATTTCCAATACTTAACTTAGAACTTGACATGTTTATATATGTTTTTAAAGGGAAAGAGGAAGGATGACAAGGAGGAAGGAAAAATTAAAGTTAGTGGTAGAAGTTTCTATATCCTACTCAGACATCTAGATGAATAGTAGAAAAAAAACTAAAGAAATATTTTAGGACATGTAAGGTGCACCAAATATTTTAGAATGCCTGAAAACCTGAAGGTACCACTCTACATGGTTCCAACAGATTTTAATATTGTACAGATAATTTTTTTTAGGTTATATTCAGATATTTGGCATATGTAGACACAACCACCGATTTAACCACTATCCCAAGTACGAAGTTATTTTTAAAGCAATTATTCCCTAAATTTCTGAAGCTTGTTTATGTACTTTTTTGGTTCAAGTTATTGTACCTGAAGATAATTTAATGCATTTTAAAATACGCATTATAACCATCCTAATACAGAAATGTTGTGAGTAGAAAATGAGTTGAGAAAGCATTTTATAAAGTAAAAAGTCTTAATCAAAAGTAATGTGATATGTATTTCTTCATAAGCACATACTTTGCAGGGGTATCCTTTATCTGTCAGAAGGAAATTTCAGTTTCGTGGCCTGAAATGAAAAGACTATAAATGCAGTGTACGTACAAAAGCGTACATATACCAACACAAACCCAGTGAGACATTAACACAAACAGCAGTCATTACTGAGAACAGGGACTATTTGGAGTCATCCTAGGTGTGTCTCTTTCTCTCCAACTCACGCCACAACCAGTTGGTCAGAACATCTGATGACCACCAACCAACTCCACAGCTCGTACCATCCTCCATATTGCAATAGCCTCCCAGCCAAACTCCTGCCTATCTCCCTCGTCCCATTAAAATATTCTCCACACAGGACCAGAGTTCCCCTTTACAAACACAAGTCAGACCATGCCATGCCTCTGCTCAGCACCCTTCAGTGGCTCCCATCTCACTCGGAGAAAAAGCCAAAGTCCTTGCAACGCTCCTTCTCTGTGTAACCTCTCAGGATGCTTTTCCTACTACTGCCCCTTCCCCAGTCCATTCCAGCCACTTGGCCTCTTTATTATGCTTTAAATAGGATAGCCATGCTCACGGCCTTTGGTTATCTTCATCCTTGTGCCTCAAATGCTCTTACCTGAATTTCTGCATGGCTCATTTTCTCTCCTGCTTTATGTTTTTGTCCATATGTCAGTAAGGTCTTTAACCACCACTCTGTGTGAAATTGTAAATGCCCTCCTGTTCCTACCCAGGAACTTTCTGTCTTCTTCTCTTGCTCAGCTTTTGTCCATAACATTTATCACCTTCTAACAGACACATGCAATATATATATATGTGTATGTGTGTGTGTGTGTGTGTGTGTGTGTGTGTGTGTGTTAAATATATATATATATATATATATATATATACTCTATAGTATATAAAATAAAATTATCTTGTAACAGACACATGCACACAGTATGTATATATATAATACTATAGAGTTAACAAATTGTTCATGTATGTATATGAGTTCATATGAATATATACATGTGCATGTGTATATATGTTGTTTATTTGTTAATTATCTGTCTCCTGCAATGAGAAGACTTCCATGAGAGCAGGGATTTTTGTTTGGCTCACTGATGTTGCCCCTGCACAGGACAGTCTCCTTCCTCCCATCAATTTTATAGGCTTTGATGGTATTAATCCTCTTATATCATTGCCCTGTTCTAAAATTGTCATTGGCCTTCTGTGACTCTAGAAGGAAACTCACATTGCTCAGTAAGATGGCATGACCTCCTATGAACATTTCAATTTGCATTCTTACTACTCTTTTTTTTTGTTTTGCTTCATCCAAACTGATCTCACTTGCTTTACATTATACATGCTACACAATTTCTCACCTCTATGTTTATAGTTAAGCTGTATTCCCTGCCTGGAATGTCCTTTCCTTACTTCTCTGAAGGTCTAAATTTTACTTACATTTCAACATGAGTGGCCTAGATCAAATGCCACCTCCTCCATGGAGTCTTCTCTGATTCCTTCAGCAGGATCCGGCTCGCTTTTTTCTAAGTCTTACTGTTGGCTGACTCTCCTACATAACACATCACAGTATCACAGAGAATACAGCATAGGGTTAAGGGTTTTTAATCTAAGAGTGTGGCCTTGAGCATGTTCCGTAATTCTCTAAGTCTTGGTTCTCTGATCAAAAAAGGAGGTTACTTACAATATGACTATGAGGTTAAACAAGATAATAGAAATAAGTCTGATCTCAATAATTGAGACTATTACCACTATCATCACCAACATCATCATTTCTCCCTTGAAATGTTATTTTCCTGCTAAACTGTAAGCTTTCTGAAGTTAGAATAAATGTCTAATTCATCTCTACACACCTAGGTACTCAGTACATATTTATTGAGTAAACTTGAGAGTCAAGACCATGAGTTCGTCCTGTAAGTTAAAGATACTTGCTAAAAAGATGAGAGCATTTTGGGGGCAATCACCTTCTAGCAAGGAAATCCATTCCTATCTGACTTTGTTTTAGTTCTCAGATATTGTTAGCATAGAATTTGCAAAGTGCTAGCTTTAGGTTTTCTTACTATGTTTCCCAGTGTACAAGAAGAATTCATTAGTTAAGAAAATATCAACCTAACTCATTCGAAGCCCAAGGAAACGTAAGGTCAAGGAAGAAAGTTAAAGAACAAATATAAAGTTCAATAAGATGTGGTCCCTGTCACAGATAACCTCATATACAGATACCCTGGAGAGTCCATATACATAATAAGTGACAGAACAGAAGAAAGCCCAGTGTGTTAACGGGAACGTCAGAGCATATTCAGTCCTTACATGTTGTTTGGGGGAATATTTCCCAGAGGAGATGATATATGAGCTAAATTATTAGAGATGAGTGAAAATTAGTCAAAAGAAGAAAAGTAGAATAAGCATTCTAACTAGGCAAAAAACATGGCATAAACAAGGGTAAGAAAACCTGAAATAGCATGATATATGTTGGATTTTATAAGAATTTTGGTGTGATTACAGGTTCTATTCCAGAGCAAAGAATAGGAAAATACAAAGTTGGAGAGAGTGAGTTGTAGGCTAAGTCATGGAATACCCTAAGCGTCATGCTCCCGGTCTTTATTTTGCAGGGAAAGAGGAGACCTGAAGGATTTTAAATGGGGTAGGGATATGATCAGATTTATGTTTTAGATAGATTTTTCTGGCTACAGGTAGAGGCTAAACCTGAGGAACACCAGAACCGAAGCAAAATACAAACAAATAACAACAATAAAAAAATAGGTCTGGAGGCTATTGGAAAGCTCCAAGCTATAAAAAATGGAATGCTAATCAGGGAAGTAGGGCAATAGATGGAGGGATGAAATCAAGAACTGTAGGCAAGAAAATCAATAAGAATTGGTAATTGGCACATGAACTGGATGGGAAGAAGGAGGAACTTAGGTTTCTATTTGGATGACTGTGCAGAAGGTGATGCCAATCACTGAGAAAGGATATTGATGAGAAGGAGCAGAGGAGGGGCTGGGCCCATGGGGACAAGATGATGAGTTGGGTTTTAGTCACCCTGGAAAAGAGTCATCAGCAGGGAAGGAATATGAGCTGGAGATAACGTTTCAGTATCATCAGGATACAGGGTGGTTAAACCATGGGGGTGCAGAAGCTCACTCAAGGATAGAGTTTATGTAGAGACCAGAATCCTGGTGAACACAGCATGTAAAGCAAAGGAGGAGGAGCCCACAGGGGAAGCATATTAGGAACATACAGAGAAAGAGAAGAGGAGAATCAAATGAAAATAATTTGTTGAAGCTAAAGGAATAGAGAATTTCAGGAAGGAGGGATTGATCAAGTGTCCAACACAGCTGCAATGCAAAATAAGATATGGACTGAAGGGTTTCTTAGATTTGGCAAAGACATTTTAAATTAGATTTGGAGCATGGAGAAAAACAAGAAAAGGTTAAGCCTGTTGCTTGGAAAAGATGATGCAATGTTAACAGGTGACAGTGAGCGAGGAGAAGCATCTAGCATTTCCATTGATTATCTATCCTATCAAGGGGAACAATCTTCAAACTGGAAAGGTAGCACCAATGTCTTTAAGAGGGAATTAAAGCCCAAGATAGTTAGAATATAGTCAAGACAGGATAGTGTTGCTTTTCATCTGAGGAAGTCTTCCAGGTCTGAAAGAATTATAATCTAGGACACACACATACACATACACGCACACACACACACACACACACGAACATGCCGTGCGGTTGTTATTTCAGAACTTCTGTTGGAAAACTTTCAGCATCATAAATAAGAAGGTCAAAGATGCTGAGAACTGCAGGCTAACAAAAAGAAAAAGGAGCTCAGAAAAATTGTGTTCAAATATATAAAGTACTATCATATAGAATAAGAAAGAGTACATTGATTTTGTGTGACTCCAAAAAGCAGAACTCCAAGTGTAGAAGTTGTAGACGTGAAAATTTCAGCTAATTAAATAGGACTTTCCATCATTCATTCATGACATGAGCCACTTTGAAAAGCAGTGCTTTCCTGCCTTAGAAGTGTTTGAGCTGAGGTCGATGGCCATCTGTCAGGACGGATAGTTGGACTCAATTTGGAAGTCCCAATACCTGCTGTTCATGCCCTCTACCACCTTTAAGAGACATCATTTATTGAAAACAGCACTTTTCCTATTGAGCTTAGAAAAGAAAATAAATTATTTTTTTACCCCTGAATTATATTATCCCTAAGGTCCTTTCCAAATAGAAAATCCCACGTATCTAGATTCTAGTAACTACAGTAAACGTGGTTCCTATGGTAAATGTTGAAATGATGATAAAAAAGAAATAGTTTAGTTAACTAAATTATTTGGGGCCAGCAGTATGGGAACTGTTGCTGTTTAGGTTACTTTTCTCATGTGATCCCTTGCAAGGGAACCAAAGTCCTAGGTTGAATTAGGCAGCATTCAGTGCTGACTTTAGACTATCAGATTAATAAATATTTAGTGACGTCCTTCCAGTGCCAGACACAAAGCTAGGTACAGCTACTGTGGAGAAAATGTGTCTACTGGGCACACTTAGAACAGAAGGTGATGATGTTATAAAAAGACTTCTTGCCATCTCCCTCTTGGCCAGTTAAAATGAATTAGAATGATCAAAGCCATTAGCATTGAGTTCTTGCTTTGTATAGTTCAACCTACAAATCAAATCCTGCTCTCTATTTATTACTGCAAGACCATAATTCACAAAGAAAGGTTCAGAGAGGTCAGTATTTATGACTACCTGAAGTGTTTCATTTGCAAGAATTATAAATGGAAAATCTGGCACATAGTTAGAAATGTAGATCTTCTGATACAAAAATTTGCCCCACTGATTTTTATGTATTTCTTAAACTGTGCACTGCTGCTTTAATATTGTTTTGGAACAGATTGACCATAAATATTTAAATAACTGCTGTTCAACAATCAAAGCTATTCACAACAGTAGCTGTTTGAAAATACAAATGAGATCTGCTGAGGTCAAGAAAACAAAGTTAAATAGAAAAGATTCAATGTAAACTATCTCTTGGTACTGTTTGGCAGCCAAAATAAGAGAAAGTTCATGAGGTAATGCTTGTAATAGATTAGGTGCTCAATAAATATTTTTGGAATGAGATGTATGCATAAAAGTATCTACCACTAACAAGGGGATGGGAGAGATGGAAGATTTTTAGCTTTCACAATGACTGAAATGATACAACTATAAAAACATGGAGAAGTGAGAACAAATGCTGGCTAAATATTTTTACTTTGCTTTTTAACCTGTCCATTAGTTTGAAAGGATACATGCTAAAATCACAGAGTGCTTTGAATCCAGGGTCTACCACCAAAATACAGCAAAGTGGCCCTTGCTTTAACAACTAGTCAAAGAAATATTCTCATTACGTGACCTGAATACCTAGTCTTTCCATTGTCGCATGTAAAAGATGCTAATCACTTAATCATTGTTTTAAATATGTCCTAGAGAATCCTTCCTCAATCTCCTAAGTTAAGTTCAATTGTCCTGTATGACAGCTATGGGAGTGCTCTGCTCAGATCTTCCTTCAGGGAATATGTGCTGTGAGGAGTGTAGTTAGATGAATCTTCCAGCTGCCACCCTTTCAGTATTCACCACAGCATCAACACCAAGGTTATGTTCTCCCTGGGATGCACCAAACCAATGACTGAGAAAAGCATGGGTACTAGATCTGTCCATTCCTGACAGTCTTTGCTCTGGGGCTCCCATTAATCTGCCCAAGGCTTTCTCAGAGCTGCATAACTATAAAAGAATTCTTTTCTCATTTTATATATATATTTTTAAATCGACTTACTAGACCAAATATTTGACCTATTAAAAAAAGAGTAACAATGAATTGTGTTTTATCATATGTACATATATATATGTACACATATATCCTATGTAGAAATAGTAGCATAAAGATCAGAAAGGGAAAGGAATACTGCTGTATGTATTATACATAAGTGGTATAATACTCAGACTATGATAAATTAGATTCATATTAAAAATTCTAAAGCAACCACAAAAAATAAAACAAAAAGGTATAGCTAATAAATCAATAGAGGAGATAATATATTAAAATAATCAATTAATACAAATGAAAACAGAAAAAGAGGAAACCCACAGGCTATGAGTAAATGGTTGCAAATCTTGTATCTGATAAGTGACTTGTAACTAGAATAAAGAACTCAAAACTCAGTTGTGAGAAAGCAAACAACCCAATGAAAAATAGGCAAAAAATTTTAACAGACACTTCACCAAAGAAGAAATACAGATGAAAAATAAGAACATGAAAAGATGCCCAGCTTCATTAGTTATTAGGGAAATGCAAATTAAATGAACAATAGATGCCACTACAAACCTATTAGAATGGCTAAAATTAAAAAGACTGACTTTACCAAATGTTGGAGAGAATGTGGAGGAAATGGAACTCTCATGAATTGCTGGTGGGAATGTAAAATGTGCAACCACTTCAGAGAACAATTTGGCAGTTTCTTAAAATATCTTCCTGTTATTTTATCCAGCCATCCCTTTCCTAGGTATTTACCCCAGAGAAAAGAAGAAATATCTCCATATAAAGAATTGCCCATAAATATTCACAGTTGCTTTATTTGTCATAGTCCCAAACTTGAAATAATCCAAATTCCATCAGCAGGTGGATAGATAAATAAAATATGGTATATTCATCCAATGGAACACTTCTCAGCAGTAAAAAGATGGAATTGTCGGGCTTTCCTGGTGGCGCAGCGGTTAAGAGTCCTCCTGCCGATGCAGGGGACATGGGTTCGTGCCCTGGTCCAGGAAGATCCCACATGCCATGGAGCGGTTAGGCCCGTGAGCCATGGCCGCTGACCCTGTGCGTCTGGAGCCTGTGCTCCGCAACAGGAGAGACCACAACAGTGAGATACCCGCGTACCGCAAAAAAACCAAAAAAAACCAAAACAAAAACAAAAAAGATGGAACTGTTGATACACACAGCAACACTGATGGTTCTTAAAATAATGATGCTGAGTGAAAGAAGCCAGGAAAAAAATACATACTGTATGATTCTATATACATAAAATTCTAAAAAATGAAAACTAATCTATGGTGGCAGAAAGCAAGTCAGGGAAAGGGAAGGATTGTAAAGGGGCACAAAAAACTTTGGGGGTGATAGATATTTTCATTCTTCTAATTGATGATAGATTCATGGGTATGTATATAGGTCAAAACTTATCTGATTGTACATTTACAATTTACTGTATGTCAATTATACCTCAATAAGGCTGTTGACATAGGCAAATATTTGAATAAATATTTCTGAAAAAATGAACAAATGGCTAATAAGCACACTTTCACCATTTCACCAGTAAGTATGACATTTGGTATAAGATTTTTGTGATACCATTCATCAGGTTAAAATGTTCCCTTCTACAGTAGTCGCTAAGAGATTTTATTATATTTACAATACAGATTTTTAAAATTCAGTCTGAGAACCTTTGCTTTTAGGAAATTTTAGTCCATTTATAATTACTGTAACTAATTGACCACATGATTATTTGTATTTTACTTATCCCACTTGTTCTATATTTTTCATTCTCTCCTTTTTTTGCCTTCTTTTGGATTGTGTATTTTTTAAATTTAAAACTTTCTCCTCTCTCAGCTGGTTACTTATACATTATTCTATCCTTTCAAAATAGTGGTTACACTACAGATTATGGTATACACCTATTAAGTATTAGAATATAATTTATGTTAATAGTTTTACTACTTTCCCCTCAAAGCTAAGGCCTTAAACATTTTGATTACCTTGCTCTATTCATCTCTCCCTTCTGCCTTTTGTTATTTTTACCTGTATTTTATTTAATTTTTATTTTATTTTATTGGAGTAAAATCGCTTTACAATGTTGTACTAGTTTCTGCTGTACAGTGAAGATGAATCACCTATATCTATACCTATATCCCCTCCCTCTTGGACCTCCCTCCCACCGCCCCCCACATCCCACCCATCTAGTTCATCACAGAGTACCGAGCTGAGCTCCCTGTACTATACAGCAGGTTCCCACTAGCTACCTATTTTACACATGGTAGTGTATTTATATCAAATCTAATCTCCCAGTTCGTCCCACCCTCGCCTCCCCTCCATGTCCACATGTCCGTTCTATACGTCTATGTCTCTATTCCTGTCCTATAAATAGGTTCTTGTCTACCATTTTTCTAGATTCCACATATATATGTTAATATATGATATTTGTTTTTCTCTTTCTGTCTTACTTCATTCTGTATGACTCTACATAATATTATAATATTATTTAAAATTTTTCATCAATAGTCAATACTTCTTATGGTTCTTCATTCATTTCTGAATTTTAAAATGTATGTCTGCTTGGTTCTCATCTGGCTACATCCTGCACTGCCCATCATGTCCCTGAGGAGCAACCTCTCACGTCTCCCCCAGACACAAGTACACTCCACCCTGAAGAAGACTGTCCACTCCATGGCTGTTCTTGGAGCCCCATGCTCATGGGGACAGAAAAGAAAAGGCGTGGAATATGAGCCCACTGCCATAAGAGAAGGTGGCTTGATGAAAAGGCTCTCCAGTTTGGGCTGCCACCTTAAAGCCTTTGGAGATTTGAGTTTTACTTCAGTTCCCAAGATGGTCTCTATAACAACCTGATAGTGACTCCTGGTTGGGGCTTGCCAACCAGTAAATAGCAGAGGTGGTTAGTAGAGCAGTGTCAGGTGGCTACAGCTGTGTCACAGTGGGAGGAGACCATAGCCTGGCAATTGGTACCATTAGTGGTCTTGCCCAGCACTGCACAGATTTTTGTGTGACCTGGGTTGATACCCATGTATTTTTTATTTTAAAAAAATGCATGTCTGCTTGTAATAAATCATCCCAGATTTTATTTACTTGAAAGTATCTTTATTTTGCCTTTATATTTGGAGGATATTTTTAGAGGATATAGAATTCTAGAGTGACAGTATTTTCTTTCAGTATTTTTGAAACTGTCATGCCACTGTCTTCTGGATTCCATAATTTCTGCAGAAAACTCAGCTGTACCATTTCTTTTCCCTTAATGGTCATATGACTTTTGTCTGTTTTCAAGATTTTCTTTGTTTTTAATTTTTTGCAGTAATATTATGATAGATCTAACTATGATTTTATTTATATTGAGTGGCATTAATACCACTTCTTTAATTGTAGCCCAATGACTTTCATCAATTTTAGAAAAAGTTCAACCAGAGTCTTCTCAGATATTGATTTTGCCCATTATCTGTCTTCCATCTCCTTCTTGAACTTTTGTTACAAATGTTAGACTTATTATGTCCTGTGTAACTTTTAGGCTTTTTCTTATTTCTCATACTTTTTTACTTTATTGTTTCAGTCTGGATATATTTTATTGGCCTGCTTTCTTGGTCAGTAATCTTCTCTACTGCTCCAGTATAGCAGCTCTTAAATCCATTGATTGAGTTCTTAATTTCAGTTATTGATTTCTTAACTTTCTTAGCTCAAGATTTTCATCTATTGCTATGACATGGCCCCAGAATTTACCTACCTTCTCCCTGCTACCCCTCAATCTCCATCAAACTATCTTCCTGGTTATCCGTGTAACATCTGCTTGCTCTTTCAAGAAGTGTGACATTGGCTAGATTCTATACAGCTGTACTGTCCCTAGAAGCTTTCTCTTGTTGTGTTCCCCTAGAAAAAAAGCCCATTATGTTGCCTGGTTGGAGTAATTAACTATTGTTTGTATATCATATACCTCCCTGCCAGCCTTGGAGAGCATAACTGTTCAGATGCCTGCTGGCTTAAAAGAAGGAAGATCAGACTGATGTCAGAGTTTCCACAATGCAAGGCCTTGTCTTTCCACCAACAGCAAAGAAATTACTCATCTACACTTGGGCCAGATGAATTCTGATTGAGAGGGTACCACCATACATTAATGAGAAGCAGGGTCTCAGTGGTGGGTCCTACCCAAATCCCATATATGTTAAAGAAGTCATCATTATCTGAAATTCCCTGAGGATGACAGGCTAGTGGAGGAAGATGGGGTAGAGGGTTCAATATACATGCTTCTAATGCCACAGTCCCCTGATTTTACCTTTAAGTCTGGATGCTCCAATCTCCTTTGCTGGTTCATGTGTACAACCTATAAATATTGGAGAATTCCCAGAGCTTGGTCTTGGGCCTCCTCCTATTCTCAGTGTTTACTTTTTCTCTTAATGATAACCCAGGCCCATGGCTTTAAACACCACCTCTACTTCTAACTCTGTTCTCTTCCTAATATTCCAGACACAGACATCTCATGACCTATTTGATGTCCCCTGATAGATGTTTAATACATAACTCAAAGTTAACTTGCTTCAAAGGGAACTGCTTACACAGGCCCTCCTTAACAACTATTCTAATATAGCAACCCAGCAATTACTAACACATCATTCTGCTCTTATTTTTATCAACAGTGACTGTAGGTGTCTGATATTTCATTCTATTTACTTATAATTTATACTCTATTTCCTCCCATTAGAATATAAGTTCCATTAGAACAGAGGTGTGTATGTTTTGCTTGCTACTGTTTGACCAGTAGCCATAATTTGTTCCAGACCATAGTAAAAGAAACTGAGTGACTATTTGTGGAATGAATGTGAGAAGACCATGCCTCTTCTTCCTGAGATGACATTTGGCCGGAGTGGAGTTGGGAGGGATGTGGGTGGTTTGAAATCTCATTCTCATTCTTTGTTATATGTAAGCCTACATAGCAAGTCAGCTTTCATTATGGGGATGTCAGTCATACCCCTCTATTGATCCCACACTTCCTTGTCCAAAATAATTTACCCCAAATCCATTCTTTGTTCTCCATTACCTCTGCTTCCTCCTAATCCAAGCCTCCTTCCTCTCTTTCCCATCGGTTCTGATAGCCTCCCTGTATTCTCCACACAGCAGCCAACATGATATTTAGAAAAACATAGGATATTATGTCCCTGTCCTGTTTTAAACCACCCAAGGTTTCCTATTATACTTAAAATAAAATCAAGCTCCTCATCATAGCCTTTGAGGCCATATGTGATCTGGCCCCTGCCTTTTTCTTTATGACTGTGGGCCCCCAACTCTCTCCCTTGCTAACTAAGCTCGGCCATATTGCCCTGCTCCCTTTAATGTTAACATAGCAAGCTCATTGCTGCCTGAGTCCCTTTTACTTACTATTTCCTCTGTCTGGAGGATCCTCTTCCCTGGTTTTTGCCTGGCTGATGATCTCACAGCCTTTGAGTCTGGAGCTTCCCTGACCATCCCATTTATGGCCACTTAATTTTTCATTATCATATTGTCCTATATTATTTTCTTCATTGTTCTTATAGCCAACTGAAGTTATCTTATTTACTGACATTTTTTTTGACTGTCTTATTCCCTACCATCTCTCCAGCATCTAAAACAATATGTGACACACAATAGATGCTCATTACTCATTTGTGGAATACATAAGTGAACAAATGAAATGGAGAAATTCTCAATCTCTCATACCTTAGCTGCTCTAAATGTCATTTATTTGGGATGAGTCCTTATTTATTCTTTCTTTACTTAAAAAAGAAATAGAGTAAGCTTAAAATCCATAATTTTTCCCCTTGCCTATACTCTCTCCTTATAGAACTATTACCAGCTTCTTTTAATTAAAATGATTTAACATATATTAGTCTCTTATGGGTGCCAGACAATATGCTCGATTCTCTCATTTATTACACCAACCCTCTGCTTTAGATCCTATTATATAATCCATACTTTATACACCTGAAGTTTGGGATATTTCAACCAGTTTTTCAAGGCCACAAAACCAACCAAGATTCCATTTTAATTTCTCAAGTGAACCTCGGGAACCAAGGAACCAGGTGGGATAAGGAAGAATTTGGGATCACTGTTACTCCCCCCAGCCCACACCAAACAATCCTTCTGGCTATCAGTGATGGTAGAATGGGGGGAGGGGGAGGGGAGGAAGGAGGGAGGGAGGGAGAGAGAGAAAGAAATTCATATCTTGATGACCAGAGAAAACTTTGATAGCAAACTCTGAACTCAGCTAATTTAGCATCATCCCCAGAAGGAAGGACAAACCAAAGTCAGATCATTGACTGTGAATATCTTCTTCTCCTATTAGAACAACTCTCTAATTAGTGGATTCTCAAGGCTTTGAGTTCAAGAAAATCAGAAAGGCTGACTTTACTCGGTCAATTAATCTCGGGGCTCAGCTTGACCAATTCATCCTGTTATCCAAAAAACAAAACTACATGTGAAGTAGAAATTCATTTACATACCACCAAGAAGTGGTGTACAGTTTGAAGTAGAAGAGACTAGGAGGAGAGAAAAATAGCTAAGGAAAATCTTAGGAAGACAGAAGACCACATGGACCCAGAGCCTGTCTTTATGCAACCTCAAACGTCTTGGTGAAAACTGATGGAAAAGGAGTTTAGATGTCAAGAAAATTGGCTAAAATTTTAATTTTCTATATGGTTATTTGGCATCATGAAGACAGAATCGTGCTGAAGCACCCTGTAAAGGGTCTTCAAAAACTGTTGCTTCTGTTCCACAAATTTTCTTAGAATTTTATTTTTCTATATTAATATCTTGGGGTATAAAATATGGTTTTTTTAGTATATGGATAATCAACCTTGATGTAAAATCCATTAAATACAGTCACACAATCATATCATTAGGAAGGCTGTTTTTTGAATCAGTACTGACTTAGTGATGGCTTACTTTGTGTCTAGATCAGCCAGTGGTGGGTGCAAAATATTAAAGAGATCATTAACAAATATTATTAGGCAATTTAAATGTGTCAGGAGTTTTACTAAACACTTTCTGTGAATTAGCTCACTTAATTTCATATCAACCCTTTGAGGAAGGTATTATTATAAGTCCAGCTTTATAGATGAGCAAACTGTATGTCAGAGAGGTTAGTATGCAGTAGCATCAGATGAACCCAGGCAGTCTAACTCGAGTCGAAACCTGCCAACATCCAACTCTCCAAGAAGCCTAGTTTTTTGGGGAAAAAATACACATGTATGCGTGAAACAGTTAAATCACAACAAAAGGAGCTGTGGGATCAATGGTCTATGAATGAGGCTAAAGAGGCTCACTTACGTGACACCATGGCGTTAAAAGCAGGTGAGAGGAAGGGTGGGCTTAACATACACACACTACTGTATATAAAACAGATAATCAACAAGGATCTATTGTACAGCACAGGGAACTCTACTCAATATTTTGTAATAACCTATAAGGGAAAAGAATCTGAAAAAGAAAAAATATATATACATATAGATATATATGAACTAAATCACTGTGCTGTACACCCGAAACTAACATGACCTTGTGAGTCAAACTATACTTCAATTAAAAGAAAAAAAAAGCAGCCAAGACTCGAGACAGAATGACTCCTGACATCACAATCTAAGGGAAACTGAGCTCCAAGTGACTAACTTGTGGACAAAAAAGTAAGTAGGATGGGAACATACCCTTGACTCTGGGAGATTATATATATGGACTCAGATTCTCTGCCAACAAACACTCTGAAATTTCCTTGTGCAGCAGTTGTCTTTGCCTCGTTTCTAAAAGAAAGTTCTCCTCAACACAATCTAGTTTGTCTTACAAACAAGCAGCTGGCAAATTGAGGGTGTGATATTACGTGCTGTAAAGAGGTATTGAGACTGGCAAATTCTTATGCTCCTGTGCCACTTAGGATTTCATTCCTAGTTCCTCAGGCTGGGTTTTTGGTGCGGATAAGAGCTTTATGTTGGGTGGTGTGTGTGCGTGTGTGTGTAGGGTGAGAGAGGAAGAGTTGTGTGCCATGGGGAAGTGTACACGTGTGCTATCTGGAGAACAGCCCAGCAAACCACCAGTCCCCTAGGAGCAGTATGAGGAGAGATGAGTCAGGCCAGGAATAGCATTTCCTGACTGCCCACTCACTGGCACATTGCCAGAAGCTTTTATTTTCTTCTTTAGGTTCTAATCTTCAGATTCATATGAAAAGATGATATTGCCGAAGCTGGTGATGAGACGCTTTTTATAATAATTAGTATGATTGATTACAAGACTCTAACCTCCTGAGGGCAAGGACCAGGTCTGTTTTATTCACCATTGTACACCAATATCCTGGCATGAAGTTACGACCTAATGAGGATTTGCTGAAAGAATAAATGAATAATAAAGGAATGTAATATTTTGTATTTATTGGGTCAGATCCTCTCAGTGAATCATTGCTCTCCTGGGTCACCGAGAAGCTGTCAACTCTGATTGCGTTAAATATATGGGATGTTTTTAGAAGCAAGGCCCTCTGACCCATTAGCAACCCACTCTCTAGTATTTTTTTTTGGGGGGGGGTTGGTATGTAGATATCAATTCAATCAACAAGCTGTTACTGAGCTCTCCTGTTGGAATACTGTTAGGGGAACTGGGGATGGTATGCTGAACAACGCAAACAAGTCTCTGGTCTCTTAGAGGTTCCCTTCTTGTAGGTTAAGCATGATAATAAATACAGGGATAATATGACTGGTGGTAATAAATGCCATGAAAAAGCAAGGAAAGGAGAAAAGGAATGATGGATGAACGCGGTTGATATAGTGTAGCCCCAACCATCTCCCCTGAGGAAAGCATCACCCAGGGTCTGGAATCAACTTAATGGGGATTTCACGAGTCCCACCGCTATTAAGTTACACTGGAAACTATTCAAGGGTTTCAATGGTGCCCAAGTCTTTCAGATGTCGGGAAATTACTTTCCACTTGATTGTTCAGAAATCTATTCAATGAGTGACTGGTGGGGTGAAAAGAATGGCAAAAGTGATCAAGAAAGTGCACTTCCAGAGGATATGATGGAGGGATTACCATAGCCAACATGCTTTGAGCACTTGCCCTGTGTTGGTAAGCACTGTATGTCCATTACCTTAATTTATTACCAAAAGATTCCCATGCAACAGGCACTATTCTTATTCCCCTTTGATGGCAAACAAGGCACAGAAATATTAAGTAAGCTGCCGGCAGTCACTCAGCTAGTGGATGGAAAAGTCCAGTTGGAACTAGGCAGTCTGACTCCAAGGCTATATCACTAAGTCATTCCCTTGTAGAGTTAAGCACACTGTCTCTAGAATCCAAAACTTTTAAACTACTAGTATACACTGTTTCTTTGAAAAGTATAGTGAATTATAGGACTTAAATATTTGAGAGGATTATTTTTAAACAAAGCTACCAAGTCTACCACAAAAGGATACAATATTCCACCAAGACCCACAATTTATTTCAGCCTCCAGGTCTTTGCACTTGTAGGTCCCTCTGCCTGGAATGTTCTTCCCTGGGCCCTTTGCACGGCTGGCTCTTTCATCTCAGTCAAGCCTCAGCTCAAACGTTATTTCTCTCTGCCCACACTATTCCTATCAGGACACCATTCCTGAGGCAATCACTACGCCACTGATCCTATTTTTATTTTCTTCCCAGCCCTGATCACTATTTGAATGTTCCTGGTTATTGATGTGTACGTGTGGTTACCTGTTTCCCCAACCAGAATGCAAGCACCATGAGGTCAGGGGCAGAAGCTGCTTTGTTTCCTTCCTGAAATTTCTCTGGAGCCTGAACGCTGCCTGGTCCCTCACAGAGGCTTTAAAAACATGGGAATGAATTCATGCTCTCCCTGGGTTCTGCAGCCTCACCTCCCAGAGGGCTTTCCTTCTACAGAAGATCATGCTACTGGCAGCGTCTGCCCACTGTTCTGTGCAGAATTAGAGCACCAGATGGAAAAGGAAAGATCTGCACCAGAGGCCTGAGAAATACTGGCCAATAGGCACCCAAACAAGCTGTGAATGTTCTGAGGGCTGCCAAGGAGACGAGATAGGAAGCTTATTTGCCAGCAGACCAATTTGGAGGGTATTTCTGTAGTTAGGTAATATGCAAGGTCATCATTTAAATGTTATCTCAATCTCCTTATTTTGATCTTGTTTTGTTTTGGCTCCCATCTTATTTGGGATCTGATGCCTTTAATGGTTTATCACCTATCTCCCCCGCCAGAACTGAAGGCCATGAGAGCAGGGATCCATCTCTCTGTATACCCCTAGATACTCAGTGTCTAGAACCATGATAAACATAATAAACACATTGTAGGTGCACAAGAAATATTGAATAAATGGACCAATAAATGAGCCAACACTCAGTTGTGTCTGTGGAGAAAGGCAGGTGGAAGACCACGATAGAGCGAATGTATATTGAGTCCCTGCTAAGTCCAAGACACTGTTCCAGCTGCCTGGAACCTACCTTATTTCAGTTATTTACCCTGTTAAGTTAGAAGCTTTGGGAGCCCAGGTTTTTTTATTTTTATTTTTTAATCTTAATTTCAATTTTAATTTTTTAAACATCTTTATTGGAGTATAATTGCTTTACAATGTTGTGTTAGTTTCTGCAGTATAACAAAGTGAATCAGCTATACGTATAGATATATACCCATATCCCCTCCCTCTTGTATCTCCCTCCCACACTCGCTATCCCACCCCTCTAGGTGGTCACAAAGCACCGAGCTGATTTCCCTGTGCTATGTGGCTGCTTCCCACTAGCTATCTGTTTTATATTTGGTAGTGTATATATGTCCATGCCATTCTCTCACTTTGTCACAGCTTACCCCTCCCCCTCCCCCAAGTCCTCAAGTCCATTCTCCATGTCTGCGTCTTTATTCCTGTCCTGCGCCTAGGTTCATCAGAACCTTTATTTTTTTTGTAGATTCCATATAAATGTGTTAGTATACAGTTTTTGTTTTTCTCTTTCTGACTTACTTCACTCTGTATGACAGACTCTAGGTCCATCCACCTCACTACAAATAACTCAGTTTCCTTTCTTTTTATGGATGAGTAATATTCCATTGTATATATGTGCCACATCTTCTTTATCCATTCATCTGTTGATGGACACTTAGGTTGCTTCTGTGTCCTGGCTATTGTAAATAGAGCTGCAATGAACATTGTGGTACATGACTTTTTTTGAATTATGGTTTTCTAAGGGTATATGCCCAGTAGTGGGATTGCTGAGTCATATGGTAGTTCAATTTATTTTTTTAAGGAACCTCCAGACTGTTCTCCATAGTGTCTGTATAAATTCACACTCCCAACAGGCAAGAGGGTTCCCTTTTCTCCACACCCTCTCCAGCATTTATTGTTTGTAGATTTTTTCATGATGGTCATTCTGACTGGTGTGATGTGATACCTCATTGTAGTTTTGATTTGCATTTCTCTAATGATTAGTGATGTTGAGCATCTTTTCATGTGTTTGTTGGCAATCTGTATATCTTCATTGGAGAAATGTCTATTTAGGTCTTCTGCCCATTTTTGGATTGGGTTGTTTGTTTTTTTGATATTGAGCTGCATGAGCTGTTTGTATATTTTGGAGATTAATCCTCTGTTTATTTTTGTTTTTATTTCCATTTCTCTAGGAGGTGGGTCAAAAAGGAGCTTGCTGTGATTTATGTCAAAGGGTGTTCTGCCTATGTTTTCCTCTGAGAGTTTTATAGTGTCTGGCCTTACATTTAGGTCTTTAATCCGTTTTGAGTTTATTTTTGTATACAGTGTTAGGGGGTGTTCAAATTTCATTCTTTTACATGTAGCTGTCCAGTTTTCCCAGCACCACTTATTGAAGAGGCTGTCTGTTCTCCATTGTATATTCTTGCCTCCTTTACCAAAGATAAGGTGACCATATGTGCGTGGGTTTATCTCTGAGCTTTCTATGCTGTTCTATTGATCTATATTTCTATTAAGGAGCTGAAATATATAGAGTGGAAGATGCCTTTATTCTTTCACATTGTAAAACTGGGTCTTGCTGGGGAAGTGGTTCTATAAAATGAAGGTTGGGTATCCCTGGGAGCCTCAAACTTTAATCAATTCACTGAGGTCTGTGCTGTATCAAAAAAATAATTTTGTACGATGCCCAGAACATGTCTGAGGATCAATAGAAAATTGTAACTAAAGCCTTGGCCACTGCTTCACACAGAGGATCGTTTCCATTTATCATCTCAGTTTGACTTTATCTGAATGGGAGCCAAAAATACAATTTCCAAACAGAAGATTGGAAATGAGTACAAATGAAGTGAATTTGGAGGAGGCTGTTCCCAGCATGTACAACCAACTTCGCTTGGGTGAGTGAGACGGGGAAGAGGAAAATGCAAGTTGGCACAGCGGTATGTCTGAGATGGGAGTAGGAGACATTGGAAGAGAATTGGTTCAGGCAATATTTGACTGCCCCATAGTCCCAGCCCTGAGCTCTACACAGTCAAGTTCAGCCCATCACTTAGTGGCACTGAAGAGGCACAGTATGGAGAAACACATCTTCCATACCCTGGTCCTGAGCAACCTTATTAGGTACCCAATGGGGGGAAGATAGCACTTATGAGAGTATTCTTGAAAGCTTAATACCAGATAATAGTCTTTTCAGCTGATTCTGTGTGTAAATAGGGCCAATTTCAAAGAAAAATTAGCTTCCTTTTAAAAACTATCAAGTAATAGCCCCATTCATTATACATACCTCGCTCAGCCACTGAAAAGTACCTCAAAGCTGGTTCTCTCCTGAGGGCTTATCAAGGCACAAGTCTGCTGTGTGAAAGGAAGGAAACTCTTTACAGGGTATCCTGGAGGGCTTTCTCCGTGGACTTCCATATAGAGTCTCTACTCAGATCAGCCTGTCATTCTAACATATCCACAGGATTGTTAGGAACTGTCAAACCACTTTCAAAGGGGGCACTGAGGCCAAAACAGTGCAGTGAAGCCACAGGCTGGGTGTCAGTCCCAGCTCTGACACTAACTAGCTGTGTGCTTTTAGATGGTTCAATTCATCTCTCTGCCACGTGGGGGGTAGGGCTCTGAACACAGCTGCCCTGTCTCCTCCAGCTCTAGCTATCCATCTGGTTTGACACAGATTGCCAGGACCAAGGTGGTATCCTGCGTCACTCACAGGCGGCAGCAGCCATTCGGAAAACGGCTCTGTGTGCTCAGGCAGTGGAGGAAATGAATGTTGACCCTTTTCCGAGCTCCCCTCTAAGACCCATCGTTGGCATATCTGCAGTCATGCAATCTCCGACTGAGATTTAGAATCAGGGTGCTTACAAGCAGGGCACCTAACCCCCTTCTCTTGAGCAGCATCCCTCCCTGAGGCTAAATCTAGAGTTCCTGCATCTTGGGCTAGATATGGAGGGAGGAAGGAAACCACGTGACATTCAGTGGCGTTGCCTATATCGTCTATACTCTGTTATCCTAGGACAGTGTTTCTTGAATTATTGCACTTGAGGTTTCTTCCTCAACAGGTTTTGGAGTGCGGATTAGAAATGGGGGTTCTTGGGCTCCACTCTGGCTCTACTGATTCAGAATTTCAGCAGAGAGTGTGTGAGCCCCCAGATCTGCATTTTAAACTAAGCACTCTAGTTAATCTTACATATGCTAGCATTTGGGAACCACTGTGTTAGTGGAAGGGAGGCCAAAATCTCGCGGGTCACTCCACTTGCCTGTACTTGTTGCCAGCCGAGATGATTTGTCATTTGTTTCCCACCACCATTTATCATCACCTATGTGCCAGGTCCAGTGGGGAGCAAAGGCTCAAAGCGCCTGCTCTCATAGAGCTTATGGTCTAGTGAGAGGAAACGACGATAAACAGACGCAAACATCTAACACCTGAAGCAGTGAGCAAATCTACGGAGTAAAACCAAGGTTGAGTGCGGGGAGGCGCGTCCTTTCAGTGATGGTAGGCAGGAAGGACTATCCGAAGGATGACATTTGTGCAAAGCCTTAAAAGAAGTGAGGGAGAGAATAGTGGGGTTGGGCGAAGAACACCACAGTAAGAGGGAACGGCAATCTTAAGCCTGTACACGGCATGTGAACCATCCTCGTGCACATGGAGAATTGCCTTGATGGTTCTGAGAAATAGATTTCAGCTCAACTTAAAGATGGACGCATGGTCAGCACTCTTCTGAAGTTAAATGGGCAGCTTGGGCAGGAAGCAAGCTTTTCATAGCTATGTTGTCAGGAACATAGCTGTGAGGGGGTTCATGGACCCTGCGAATGTCCCTGAATCAGAGGTCTTCTCCCAAACGGAAATTCTGTGATTCTTTCCAATGGGATGAAAACAAGTGGTCTGTAACTAAATTGTGTTGCCTTTAGGCAGGGCTGGAACACACAGTGATACACTCCATGATAGCCAACATAATGCCTTTGTGGTTAATGGTACCTACTTGGCTCCTGCAGGATGTTACATTTGGGGTTCCCACCGCAAGCTTAGACATTCTATCATCTGTGTTAGAGGACCATGAAAGAATGAATTTATAATTAAGTTAGGATGTGGCTTCCTAACCTTTGCTCCTAACACTTTTGGCCAACAGTCCCCTGAGAGGGCCACCTTGCTGTTTATATATAAATATACGCAGCTGAGCATATGTACTGTTCCTTCCAGAGGCTTGGATATAGCAGCTATTTTGTTGAATAACATGATATAAAAACATTCTTAGTGGTTCTGTCCTAAGACAGCCTTTCTCTTCCTTCTAAATATCGTGCTTTGCAAGTGCTGTGTCTGGAAGAGGAAACACACTCTATTTTTCAATGCCTGGAATGTTTACTTCCTCTTCAAAACACAGCCTGCTGTGTTCCTGACATTGCTCATTTAGAATACAATTTCTTTGTCTGGATGTCAAGCCAATGGCCAGGTTTCCGTGTTCATAAGACTGTTTTAATAAGACACACATGCAACTTGAGGAATTTGGGGCGTACATAGAACCACCTACAAGTCTACTGCACTACAACAATAAGGGCTGCTTCAAGCAAAGCAGCCATGTACCTCTGTTTTGAGTGGCCAACTCCTTAAAATATGTCCACCCCCTCTTAGCCTCTCTAATCTATTCTCACAGCAGTCAGAACAGTCTTCTCATGCTACAAATATGGCCAGGCTTCTTTCCCCAGGCTTCTTTCCCCAAGTTCATACCCTTCCATAATTTCCAGTTGGTCTTTGGATCAAGACCAAACTCCGTCATTCACAACACAGAACATGCAGGGTCACAGCACTCATAGCCTCCGTCTCCTCCAAACTCCTTCTTGGTCTCTGTGCTCCAGCCACACTGGCCTTCCTTCAGGACCTCACATTCACCATGTCCCTCTGGTGACAAGACCTTGAAAACATGTTCCCCCCTTCGCAGGGAAGATTCTCTCTCTTATTCTGCCTAGTTAAATTTTACTCATCCTTCAGATCTCAGCTCAAGTGACACTTCTTCAGGAAGAGTGTCCTGGTCTTCCTGTGCATTACAAACCCCTGTTAGGCCTTGCCCTAGTTCCATGTCCTCTCCATTGCAGCATTTGCCACAGTTTATATTCATTTGATTAGTTTATTTGTCTTCCATCAGGGCATGAACCACATTTATTTTTACCACCAGTGAACCCATTTCCCAGCCAATATTTGACATATAACAGATATATTCTTTAAGTGTTTGTATTTTTAAATAAATGAAAAAATTAATTAATGATGTCTCTTGAAAGGAGGTTCCCTGACTAATGAATTTGCTCCTAACATTTTCAGGTAAGTGACATTCCCATGTATCAACAATAGGATTCTGATGGGGCTTTCAGGCACACCTTTGAATTTGTCTCCCATTTGCTTTCCCTACTAACTGTGCTACTGCAGACACTTGTGGAGACAAAGGCCCTGTTCATCTTGGCCCATCTTTTCTCCCAGCTCAATCTGCCAGTGAAGAAACAATGACTCAGAAAACTAACGGCCAGACTCTAACAACAGTGATGATTTCACCGCCAGTGATTTCTCTATTAGATTTATAAAATTGAGTCAAAATGAAGGAATTGTCTTGGGGCACAAGTACCAAAGACAAATAGTGAATTCAGAAACACAAATCAGAACAACACTGACAACTGTACATTTCAGGCAAGCACCAGAAAAGGTGATACAGGTTGAAAGAATCAACAAGCCTGGTGTTACCACTGGTGAGACCTGGACAAACATTCTGTCACAGCAAGTACAGGGAATGTCCATTAGGTGGCTACCAGGCACATGCTGCTCGATATCTTTAATCCTTACAAGAAACATGAAAAGGCAACATTATTTACTTCCATTTCACAGTTGAGAAAACAGACACTCAGAGGATAAATAACTTGAAGTCATGTTAGGAACTCTGGTTTATCAGATTACAAAGCCAAAGTCTTTTCCAACTAAATATCTCATCTCACCAGTCCTCCATCAGTATCTTCACCTGGCCAGGCTTCTTTCCTGGCAGAATTGTTGTGATAATTATCTCCATGTGATAATAATACACGCAGAGTGCCTGGAGCCCGGTTGGCTTTTATTTAAACATTATGTGCTGTCCTTCCTATTTCTTACCCACTGTCAAATTCCTTATGGATTTTTATTAGAAACTCCTGAAAATGGGGTTACCGTTCCCTGTGAGGTGATTTTATATGTGGAGACTCAAGAGGGGGACATATTTCACAAAGCACCTCTCATTTAATTTCACACCGGCACCACCAGGTTTTATTATATTGCCGTTTGAGGGCTTCCCTGGTGGCGCAGTGGCTGAGAGTCCGCCTGCCGACGCAGGGGACACGGGTTTGTGCCGCGGTCCGGGAGGCACAGCAGGATTAGCCATTTTCACAAGAGACACCAATGTCAGAAGAGAACTAGAGCCTAGTCCAGACGACTGACCCAGGATTTTTTCCGTCACCACATCCTACGAAAGCGCACAAGGCAGGAGTCGATTTCAGGGGCTTCCACTAATACGAATCATATTAATGATAACAACAGCTAACTCTTAAATTGCACGGGTACCACACTACTCACTTTGTATGAATGATCACGTTTACTCACCAAAGCAACTCTTTGGTATGTGCATCATTTTCATCCTCCGTTTTATAGATGTCAAAACTAAAGCCCCCCCCAGACTGAATAACTTTCTCTATATTAGGCAGATGGTTTAGCCAATACTTGAATAAAACATCTTGAAGCAAACTCATAGATACCATGAAGCCGACAAACGCACAGTAGAGGCCCACTGAATGTTTAAGAGGATGACACTGACCTTGAATCTTCCCAGGACAGCCACTTCTCTGCCAGACATCTTGACCAAAAGCAACCTCTTCTCAGCGGCAGGATCTTAGTCCGTCATTTTTCAAAGGGATCCACAAGTGATCAACCTCTTTCTCCCAGGGCTCCTCCCTTGAGCTCTGAAGACGTTCCTCAGTCATGGCTGTTGTTTATCACAGACTCAGCTTCTGACCTCTGACTGCTCCTAAGATTCATCTGGGGGAAATTTAAAAACCAGGATTCCTGGGGCCGACTTCCGGAGAGTCTGGGGCGGAGACAGCCCCATGCCTTTGCCACAGCTGATTCTCATGCACGGCCAGGGCTAAAACCTACTGTTAGGGTTGTGTGCCTATGCCTTTCTCTCTCCTTTAGTTTCTTAAAATAGGGATGAATCTTTTCAGTTTCCACGTGCTGAGAACAGTGCCTGAATATTGTGGGCAGTGGTATGGGGCAGCTAAGAGCCTGGTTGCTGGAGGTCAGGCAGTCTGGGTGCAAACCCTGATCTACCGCATATTAGCTGTGTGGTTTTGAGTAAGTTACTATGTAATTCGATGCCTTGTTCCCTCATCTGTAAACTGAGAATACGCACCAATACTTGTGATGTTTTTGTGAGATTTATGTGAGGTAGGAACTATAAAGTATTTAAGGTAGAGTCTGGCACATAACAAACCCACAAACAATGCTAGCTATGTAGATAGGCAACAAATTCAATCCACGTGGAATCTTAATGCCTATATGTGACAGCTGCGGAAATGCAGTGTGGGATGCAAAAAATAATAACATTAAGTCCAGTTCACTGAATATCCACAGGCATCATGCAAGGTGTTTACCAACATTATTTTTTCACCTTCATGATAATACTTGGACGTGTTATTATTAGAGAAGGAAATATACCAGTTAAGTAACTGAAGGTCACGCAGCTGGTAATTATCAGTTCTGAGATTGGAACTCAGGTTCATCTGATTTCAGAGCTCACTCTTTCCACCTTATCGCTAAGACTTCATATAAATGCATTCATTCAATCAATAAGCATCTATGCTATGCTTACCATGTGCTAGAAACTCTTCTAAGTACTGGAGACACAGAAATGAACAAAACAGAGAATGCCTTTGCTTTCATGTAGCTTATATTCTATAGCATGACAAGACTGGTGACAAATAAGTAAATGGATATATAACGTGTCAGGTAAAGGTAAGTGCTATGGAGTAAAAATAAAGCAGGGTAAAGGTAACTGGGGACTGTGTGTTTGTGTATACGTGTGTGAGAGAGAGAGATTTTTTTTTCCATCTGGCTACATCGTAACCTTTTTTTCTTTTTTATTGAAGTATAATTTATGTACAGTATGTTACAGGTGCACAATATATTGATTCACAATTTTTAAAGGTTATACTCCATTTATAGGTATTATAAAATATTGGCTATATTCCTGTATTGTACAGTATATCCTTGTACATTATTTTATTTTTTATTTTTCTATTTATATCTTTTTGTAGCTTATTTATATATAGTAGTTTGTACCTACCTCTATATTGCCCCTCTCGCCTTCTCTCTCCCTACTGGTAACCACTAGTTTGTTCTCTCTATCTGTGAGTCTGTTTCTTTTTTGTTATGTTCATTAGTTTGTTGTATTTTTTTAGATTTCATATATACGTGATATCATACAGTATTTGTCTTTCTCTGTCTGACTTATTTCACTTAGTATAATACCCTCCGAGTCCATTCATGTTGTTGCAGATAGCAAGATTTCATTCCTTTTTATGGCTTAGTATTCAATTATGTGTGTATGTACCACATCTTCTTTATCCACTTATCTGTTGATGGACACTTAGATTGCTTCCATAGCTTGGCAATTGTAAATAGTGCTGCTGTGAACACTGGGGTGAGGCATTTTATTTTAGATAGGAAGGCCAGGAAAGGCCTCTGATAAAGAAACATTTGAGTGATGGATGTGATAAGATGTGATTGGATTCTGGATAATTTTTAGGAGTCTAAGCCCAAGAGGATTTATTGTAGAATTAGAAGGATGTGAGAGATAGAAGGAAATCAAAGACAACTCCAAGGTTTTTGGCTTGAGCAATTAGGTTCTCATTTACTGAGCTGGAGAAAAATGCTGGACCAACAGGTTTTTCTTGAGAGGAAATCAGTAGCTCTGTTTTGAAATCTCTGTTGGACGTCCAAGTGGAAATATTGGGTAGGCAGTTAGATGTACAAGTCTGCATTTTAGGGAGAGGTTGAAGCTAGAGATATAAACTGAATAGATGATACTTAAGAGCATGAGATCACCTAGGAGTAAGCATAGATTAAGGAGAAGACTGAGCCCTGGGCTCCAATATTTACAGGTTGGGAAGATGATAAGGAACAAGCAGGGGAGTCTGAGAAGGACTAGCCGTGAGGGAGAGGGAAACAGAGAGAAAGTATGGGCCTTGAGGCCAAGACAAGAAACCCTCTCAAGAAGGAAGCACTGGGCTTCCCTGGTGGCGCAGTGGATGAGAGTCTGCCTGCCGATGCAGGAGACATGGGTTCATGCCCCGGTACGGGAAGATCCCACATGCCGCGGGGCAGCTGGGCCCGTGAGCCATGGCCGCTGAGCCTGCGCGTCCGGAGCCTGTGCTCCGCAACGGGACAGACCACAACAGTGAGAGGCCTGCGTACCGCAAAAAAAAAAAAAAAAAAAAAAAAAGAAGGAAGCACTGATCATCTGTGCCTACACTGCTAAGAGCTGTAGTAGCGGGGACCTGGCAAAGGATATTGGATTCATCAATGAGGTGGCCACCGGTGACTCTCACAAGAGCCATTTTGGTGGAGGGATGGAAAGAGCAGCCTGGAGGAAAAGACAGGGTGACTGTGTATAGAGGACCCTTTCAAGGCATTTTTTTGAAAAGGGGAGCGGGGAATGAGGCAGCAACTGGAGGGGCATGCAGGATCAGGACATGACTACCTAAAGTGAGATGATTTACAGTATGTTTGTGGACCGCCACAAGAGATCCTGGGGAGAGGAAAGACTTGGTGATAGCAGAGGGGGAGGGGCCGAGTGCAGGAGTGAGGGGCTTGAGTAGGGGTCAGAGCTGGGATCCAGCTCACAGCGGGGAGGGCTGGCTGGCTCGCTGGCCTTAGATGAAAGCAGGGACAGTTCATCTATTGTATGTAAAAATGGAAAGCAAATTTTAAATGTAAAGCAGTGTCAAACAGTGTAAGATTCTGTCTCACTTAATCCTTACGATAACCCCTTCAGGTGATGTAATAAAATTTTGTTACAGAGAATCATAATGTGCATTTGGGAAAGACTTTCAACGTAGGTGTGTATTTGTAACAATGAGAAAATGAGTAGTCAGGGAACACTGCGGGTAGAAGTACATTTGGACGCGGGCCCAAAGTGGGTTGGTTCTAAATACGTGAAAGAGACTGCGAAGAGAAAGCCAAAAACATGAAATATAAGAATTCCATAAATACATAAAAAGGCACAAAATAGAGCAACACCCTTTCATAGCCATGAACCTTGGAACCGAACTACATGGATTCTAATCCTAGCCCTTGCACTTAACAGCTGTGTGACCTTGGACAAGTTACCTAACTTCTCTGTGTTCTGGTTTCCTCATGTTTAACACATGAGGACGGTAACAGTACCTACCTCATAGGATTGTTGTGAGGAATACGCAGATGCACCTGTACCTTTATCCATGTACACACACAGTGGAATTGTGCCTAGCAAATGGAAAACACTGCAAGGTTTACTTCTAAAAGTAAAGAGCTAGAAAAATGTGTATTTTTTTCCTGTGTGTGTGTGTGGAGACTTCCAGCAGCTCTACTTTTGGGTGTCATTGGAAGATATTTTGCTTAAGAAAGTTTCCTCCTCTTAAAGGAACATTGTTGAAAGAAGACAGGTAAGTGTATTCATTCACTCTGCCGTTCAGTCCTTCATTTAAGAAGAATTTCTTGAGCATCTACTCAGTCAAGCTCTGTACAAACCAGGTTTCAGAGACTTAAGATGAAGAGGGTAGGATCCCCGTGCCCAAGCTGCTCCGGGCCACCGGGAGACAGACATGGACATAGACTGTTTCAGTGTAAACCTGAAGGCTATTCTCACACTGATCCTCAGAAGGAAATGTGCGATGTAGGGGCAAGAGCACTGAGCTGTGATTTAGACAGTTTGGACTTGAGTCTTGGCTCTGCCACTTTCCTAACCATGGCTCTGGGCAAGCTGGTGTGTGTCAGTTTCCTCATCTATAACATGCAGATAACGGTGTCGGACACAAGAGGTTGTGTGAGGGGCCAGTGCCTTCAGCACATAGCCAGTGATCCACAGGCTTTGTGGTACTACGACTGCTCCTCTCTCATGTCTTCTTCTCACTGTTACTGTGGTTTACGTGACTCATAATAACACCTCCATCTTTGGAGTTGTTGAGGAAGTCTTTCTAGAGAGACTTGACTGAAACTGAGTTTTAAAGGATGAACAGGGTTTGCAGCATGGAACCATGACCGGACAACTCAGGGACGGGATATGGCATGTGGCAAAGCACGTTACCCTTTAGGAAAAGAAAGTACCTCTGCTCCTTTGTAAGATAACCCCAGTAAAGGCCCTCCCATGTCAGGTGCCAAATTAGGTCCATCGGAGAACATTAGGCAAGGTTCCTCATACCTCACTGGTCTCTCATTCCTGTGGGTCTCCCCATCCCCTCTGTCCTGTCTAGAATGGTTTCTTTTTGGCTGTGATTGGGATTTTGTTCCTCTAGTCCTGAAGCCATTTTGCTGAATGAATCCTTTCCTGTCAGGGGGATGGAGTTACGTACGCACTTAACGAGGTCCACAGAGAAGGGAATACAGTCGTTGTCTTCTCAAAACCCTATTTCTGCTGTTTGGGCATCAGCGTTATTTAGCTGTCCTTTTTTTCTTGTTGTGTCTTCTTATTTCAGGTTACAGTAGAGCATGGTAATAAAAGCAGATCCCTCCAGCACGGTCACCAAAAGCTCCCCAACCCACAACATTTAAAACAACTAGCATTCACATAAGAGTTACATATTGGTGATTTACCCTATGTACAATGTGTTGCCATATATAATGCACTTAGATAATGCCTTAGATGTCGTAAATACAGGCGCAGTCTGGTTATCATCATCATCATCATCACCACCACCACCCTGCGTATGGCATTCTGAATGTATTTCTTTGCATGTTTTACAAATGAGGACACTTCGGCTCAGAGAGGTAAAGGAACTACCCAACATCACCCAGTTAGCCTATGGTAGAGATAGGATTCGAAGCCCAGGATCTTCCTGTGTTGAGAATACAAAGTGAAGGCAAAGCTGGGAGGACGATGCTAGTCTTCTCAGTAGGACGGTTCCATCCCCGAAGCAGCCCACGAATTGCTAAAGCTCTTAGAATTGCTCTATAATGACACTTCAGGGGAGGATGTGGGTCCTTTGAATTTATTTGATTTTCACAGGGGCAGACACAAGTTATCCATTCTTGACTTTTTCAATGCAATAAACTATGAAGTTCCCAGCCATAACTTTTCCAGAATAGACTACAGAGGGACATGATTGCTAACAATATAAAAACACAAACTCAGATTCATTCCGACATCTTTTTCTCCACAAACTCGAAATAAGCGTAACAAGTTTCTAGTGACACTGTGATGTGCTTGAGGAAACTACCTGGTTGCTTTAGACAGCATAGTAAATAACAGAGACTTGAATATCGAAGAAAGCGCGTGGCGTGTGGGACTCACACATGATGGCGTCTTTCATGTAGCAAGATTTATGAAGAACTTTAATTATCGCATTTAATTCTTAACGTCCTGGGAGTAGGTCTTTTCATTTCTATTTTAGAGATGAAGTTGGGCATAGAGCAATTAAGGGACTTGGCCCTGGCCGCTTGGTATTTAACTCCTGCCTTTACTCCTGTGCCCCTGCACCTCATCCCTGATTTTAATGTTTGCCAGATGCTATCTTCCTGGAACATTGTCTTCAATAGGTTTACAACAAATTCAGAGACAAGCCTCCCCACTCCCACCCCTAAATCTGATGATAGCTGGTGATTCAGAGATTGTTTGCTTTGACATGAATAAAATGGGGTTTCCGTTTTGATGGAATAAATCAGGTAAATTTGATTAAAAACACAGTTCAAGAAAGTTCTTGTGTTGGTGGTGTTTTGTCTGTATTAGGTAGGGTCTGTACGTTGATTCATAAACAAAACAGCAACTGAATATACCAAGTGTTTGGGTTCTCAAAGTTTTAGCTGGGAGGGGATGTCAGGGGACCAATCAGAAACGACTGAGGCAGCTTCCTATATGAGTTTAAGTCTTTGCATTTGGAAAGTTCCTCTGGCGATTTCTATCCATGTTACTCCTTATTTCTCCCCAACACATGTAGGGACTGGCTAAGTTTCTCTCCATGAAGGAAGAAAGATTTCTCAATGGGCCACCTCCTTTAGCCCCTAATAAAATTTTAAAGAAAATATCCAATTTTTTAAAAATCTATGAAATATCAACGTCTATAGAAAATACCATCCTCAGTTTCAATTCAAGGGTGATTCCAAACTTCTACTCCCTTTTCTTGGGGGGTACTGATTAAAAAGCATCTTGTGGTATAATACATGCTTCTCTCATTTTAGATACACAGCCCCCAGTCCCAGGCTCCTCCTGTGAGGATGAGAAACGAGGGTGGGTTTTCAGAACAGGCTGTTCACCAGCTCAGTTCCGGAAGAGTGTGTCTGGACCTGAGGCGGAGTTGTCGTTCCTCACCATCCTTAGCCCTCTTCCATCGAGGACCGCTTGTAGGACAGCCCCTAAGGCTGAAAAACAGCCAGCTAGTGGCTTTTCCTGAAATTGCTCTTTTCCAAGGATGTGTCAGGTCAAAATAAACAGGCAAATCACACATAGAAGATGCACGTCCAGCTAGTCACTCTAGGAACATTGAAACCTGCCGTGCCTAGTTGAAAGGGAATTGCCAGAATGTTTACAAGGCACACACACGTGCACACAGAAACTCCCCCCTCATGTGTGCATATCATGCTAGGTTAGAGGGCAGCAGAGGAGGTGCCTTAAAGGACCAGGAACCGGGGAACTGTTCATACAAGACTCAGCTCACCCTCGCCTTAAGGTATCAACTTAGGACCCCACAAACCACATTTCCAGCAAGCACTGAAATTCAGCTGCGATCTTCCTGTCCTGCACGCCAAGTACAGACCGAGCAAATCAATCCAACAACCAACGCTCCACAGTCATACAGTAATAAGCGCACTCTATTTTGCTAATTGCTTTCTTGGGCATACACCAAGTTATTAAAAGGACAGTGACAAAACAGAGAGCTTGGATAAATGTATGTGGCAGTATCTACAGCAATTTTTTCCCCCTTTAACGTTAGTTCCAGTTACTTGTTTGCATGTGAAGGAGAACAAGGGAAATTGGCAAAATATTTCTAAATTATTTTCTACTCAGTTGTATCAGTTCTGAGATCACCTTTGCAATATTATCCTGCGCTTCAGAAAATACTTTCCTTGGAGAAGACAGACTGATTTTAGAAGCAGATCTAAGTCTGTGAGATACAAGCTTTTGCCGGGCACGACAGTCATCTAGTAGCTACAGAAGGCAGTATCAGCAGAGCCTGTGGGAAGTCAGACACCAGCCCACTTTTTCCCACCCACCCAGATGCTCTCCCTCTCTGGTCTGTACCTTCTGTGTGGCAGCTGGAAGAGAGGATGGTATTCGGAGGTCTGAAGATGTAAGGCAGGTAACGAGAGAAGCATTTCATCTTCCAAAAAAAAAGGAAAAAGAAAAAAAATCTAAATAAAAAACCAGTCTCCTGAATCCATAAGGATTCTCTCGGCCCTTAAAGCTGACTACATCACCCACATGTTTATGGAGGCTCGCTCCCAGTGCTGCAAAGCTGGGGAGCCCAAGGAATAACTGGAGATGGGTCCCATTTTGCCATCAGCGCCAGGAAGCACTGCCTTACATTTCTGCATGCAGCTCAAACTCAGAAGCCCCCAAGCAAGCCGGGATATAGCCTCTTCATTGGCTGCAGCTCCTCCGAGCAGGATTTGCTGAGTAAGTCAGTCTTGCCTGTAAACACACGCTGAAATGCCCTGCCTGAAACCTCTCCCTTTTCCCGTGTGGTCAGTTTCTTTTAGCAATAGAAATCCAGCAGGATATGGGAGTCGCGAGGATAAGTGACCATCTCTTATTTAGCTGAAAGATCAGATGAAACAAAGACAGCATAGTGTTCCGCCCTGGAGAGAGATGGCTGTTAAAAGAGCCACCCGTAATGCCATGGGTCTCAGGAATATTAAAGTACAGTGCAATGAAATGGGTCTCTGTCCTTGCTTAATCTAGATTGAGTTCTATTTTTTTAATATGAAACCCAAACAATAGGACCATTTATCACTTAGGTGAAGCCAAAAGCTGGGTTGAGTAGTCGGTGACAGAGGGCTAACACAGACAGATCCTGTGCTCCACTACGGCTGTTTTTTCCTGCCAGCACTCACACCGAGGCAATAACTTGGTTCTGAGTTATTTGCTGTACGAATTTAAAGCCACAGCACAAGAATAGAGACTAAACCCGAGTGAACTGGCCCTTCACCAAGCCGTGCACCCTGATGGCATATGACAATATGTAACGAGTAAGTTGATGCAAGGATTATACAACTTTACCAAAACTCTCACTGAGATTGCAAATGAGAGGGCAGGGGAGAGCGGAAGAGGGAGAGGGAGAGGGGGAGGGAGAGGGGGAGGGAGGGGGGAGGGGGAGGGGGAGGAGGGAGAGAGGGAGGGAGGGAGGGAGGGAGGGAGGGAGGGAGAGAGAGAGACAGAGAGAGAATGAGAATATTAAAGGAAAGGACCAATTGCCAAATATAAACGATTTGGATTGGGGAATTGGTTTGGTTATGACCCAGGAAATAGTAATAACTTCGGAAACCTTACCACTGGAAGGTGAGCACAAGGCACCAGTTGGAGATTTATAAGTTCTGTCAAACACACTAGTGACTATGATAAAGAGAAATAGATGAATGTTTTTGTGCCGCATTCAGAGGCACGAGGAAATGATTTAAATGGTCCTCAAAGGAAAACCAGTATTCCCCTGAGTGAAATTTTTTAAAATAAGGTTTAATATAAAAGTGTGCCTTGAAATCTGATAGAATAATTTTTGAGCCTTTATGGGCTCTCCTCTTTACAAAACTACTTAACTTAGCATTGGAGAAATGTGTTGGCCCGCCCACAAGAGCAAAGACTTAGAGCCATAATTAGTTATAGTGTCAGTGCAGGCCAGGATGCAAATCCACTCTTCCACCAACATGCTCTCTCCCTGATTTTTGGATCATTGCAACATGATGACAAACTACTGGTGGGGACAGGACATTTTAGCCCTTTGATAGTCATACAACCCTTCACTTCCTTAGACCCAGAGACCTGGCAAGGTTGGGCCATCCCAAGTAAGTTGCTGTTTAAACAATGCCTAAAAGGTCTGGATTGGTTGTGTGAATAATCTCAAAATCACAACAGAAGAGCAAATCCAGAGGCATCTTCCTGAGAGATACAGAACTTCTAATCCCTGATCGGTAATGAGTCAAGATGGAAGGAGTGTGGGCTTTGGGGTCAAGCTGACACAGTGTGAATCCCAGTGCGTTCACTCATTAGTTGGGTAGATATAAACATAACTTTAACACCCGTGAGACTTCGTTTCTGCATCTATAAAATGGGAACAAGGTTTTCCTCTTGTATTCTTGAATGAAGGGAGATAAGCCTACGATGCGCCTGGTACGTTGTAGACGCTTGGTAAACTGTCACTGCCAATGCTGTTCTTACTGTCGTTGTTAGCCTTCTCTGAGCTTCTATGGCCGCATACCAACCTCAGAGTAGTGCGAGAGCGGGTGGGGTTAAGAGGGTGGTGCTGCCATTAGACAGCTAATGTTGAAGCCTACCTTTGATATTGACTTACTGTGTGATCTTGGGCAACTGACTCAACATCTCTAAGCCTCATTACAGATCTAATAAGGATAATAATAGAATCTTACATGATATCATGAGGGCAAGATAGGGTGGCTTAGACGAAAGGTTAAACACAGTGCCATTAAAATGCCTGATTTAGTGCCAGGCCTATGGACCCTATCTACGCATCTGCAGAATGGGCAAGGGAAAGGAAGGACAAACTGGAACTCTCCTTGGACAGATGATTGCCATGCAGGTGGTTTGTTCTGCACTACTTGAACTGTTCAACGGGCTTTCACATCCTTTTTTTCTCTTTGATTCTGAACAATCCCATTTTACAGAAGACAAAACTGGCTGAGAAGATGTAATAATTTATCCAAAGTCAAACAGCTCCCTGAGGAAATCTAGTGTTTTTACACCAGAATCACTTGATGAGCTTGTAGAGAATGCAGATTTCACAGCCCTGAAGCCTATTGATTCAGACTCTCTGGGGACAGACAAGGAATCTGAGTATTTGACAATCCACATGATTCTTTAAAGTTTAAGAACCTCTGGAGTAAGGTATTTCATTTCATGCTTTGGCTTGAAGGGTCAGGGTAACAAAGTTTTTTAAACACCCTTCTTGTAAATCCTTTGTCTCACCACGTTTGTCCAACAATTGGTTGCTACCTTAAGTTATATCAGGCATTAGACTGAGTGATGGGGATACAGGATATAAGATACCATCCCTGCTCTAATGCAGTACATTATTACAAGGACTAATAAACTATTATAATACAGCATTAAAGGGGTGACAGCAGGAAGAGGTTCTGAAAAGATTCTTTGGGATTATAGAGTCCCAAAAGCTCAAGGTTAAAGATCCATGCTTTTACTCTAGGTCATTCAGGATCACCCAGGGTCACTCAGCATCACCTAGGGCTGCCCAAGGTCATTCCAGAATCACCCAGGGTCACCCAGTGCCACGCAGGGTAACCCAGAGTCACCCCAGATCACCTAGGGCCACCCAGGGTCACCCAAGGCCACCCAAGATCACCCAGTGTCGGGCAGTTTTGGTCAACCTGCTACACTCGTCTTTACATTCTAAGTGTCTGGTCCACTGGTAAAGGATGGATTGGCCTCCATCTCTGAGGTTTTGTCCAAGTGTGTGGTCTGCAATCCAGTAAGAGAAATAATAATAACATGGTATTTGCCCAGTTGAAAAAAAAAAGTATCCATGCTTTTGCATTAGGTATTAATTATAAAAAGTTCCTATTAAAAGGCAATTATCTTACTGAAGCCTAGCAAATAAAGAGTTAGCAGTCATTTACTCCATAAGTGGAACTAGACTCTGATATGCCTAATGCCATCACAGATAAGAGCAGGGCTACCAGGAGAGGATGGAATCTTTCTCAGGGGAGGGGAGGCTCCAAGGCAGTGGCAGAGGTGCCTGGAGGGAGGGCCCAAGAGCAGAAAGAGAAAGAGAAATGAGAAGCCTAGGAGGAGGGAAAGATAAAGGTGACCCATTTTAGGTGCCATGCGAGAAGGGCCTGGAGTCTGGCCCAGAGACAAGAAACACCCCAGATTACTTCCACATGCCAGGTTCCGACATCAAATGGCAAAAAAAAAAAAAAAGTAATTAATTGGGAGATTGTTGAGTGCTGTACTGTGGACCAGGCTGTTCCAAGCTTTCTTTAGACTGACCTCTTGGGAGATCAGAAGCAATCACTTTTGTCCTGCAAAGTCCCAGCCGGACGGAGCCCTTGCCTTGGGGTCAATGAACTTGGGGCCTCCCAGCAGCCCATTCCCATTGGTCCCGTTTACATTGCCTTCTCTCACTGAAGCCCAACTCTTATGGGAAAGTTACCCTGATCATTCTGTTTTAACATGTTTTTACAACGTTCTTTGGGGAAATATCATCATCACAGTCTTTCATTTTGCTAAGAAGTAAACTAAATTCCAGGGGGGAAATATTAGATTATTTAAGATCAGTCAGGCTGAGACTGCCCAGGTTTTCACTCTCAGGTCAAAACAGAGCAAATTCCTATTCATTCTTCAAATCTTAGATAGAATGTCACATCATCAGAGAGAGGTTTCTTAATGCCTCAGACAGGGTCAAATCCATCTGCTACAGACTCTCAAATACCATCCTCCCCTTTTAAAACACTCATTTATTATTGATCATATTCATTGAGCATCTGTGTATGCCAGGATGCTAAGGAGTCAATAGTAAACAAGACAGATAAAATACCTGCCCTCTCCTTCAGGTATAATTATCGCTCCTAACATACAGGGCTGTGATGAGGATTAAATAAGGTAACTTATGAAAGTGATTAGAATTCTACATGGCACAAAGTAAATGCTATTCAATTACTTTGATCACTGCTATAAAGTGTCTATCTCCCTTGCCAGGCTCTAAGTGGGAGGAGGGTAGGACTTTGACTTTTCTCTCCTGAATCCTAAGTGTGAGGCTCACTGCCTGACACATAATAGGAATTCAATAAATACGTGCTGGACTGAATTGAGTTGAACTGAACAAGGGGAATTCTGACATAATTGTCATCAATTTCCCCACACTCTCCAGTCAGTGTGTGAAACTCACAATTTGGTACTTTCTGATCTGCAAGGAAAAGGAACCTCTTTTTTTTAGTTCATTCATCCATTGATACAAGATAATATTTTTAGCAGCTTTTAAATTCTAGGCACGCTTCTAGATGTTGGCGATACAGCAGTAAATAATATATTAAGGTTTAGCTCACTGAGTTTACATTTTAGAAGAAGGAGATAGACAATAAACAAGTAAATATTATATCAACAAGGTTATTTCAGATGGTGGAAAAACGAATAGTGATCCAGCAATTCCACTTCTAGGTACTCATCCAAAGAAAATGAAACCACGAACTCAAAAAGACATATGCACCCCCATGTTCACTGCGGCATTATTTACCATAGCCAAGATGTGGAAACAACCTAAGTGTCCACCAATGGATGAATGGATAAAGAAGATACATTTTGTGTGTGTGTGTGTGTGTGTGTGTGTGTGTGTGTGTATGTATACACACACACACACATATATATACAATGGAATATTATTCATCCATAAAAAGAAGGAAATCTTGTCATTTGTGACTACATGTGTGGAACTTGATGGCATTATGCTAAGTGAACTAAATCAGACAGAAAAAGATAAATACCATATGATCTCACTTATATGTGTAATCTAAAACAAACCAGCAAAAAAACCCCAGCCCAAGCTCACAGATACAGAGAACAGATTGGTGATATTCAGAGGCAGGGTGTGGGAGGCAGGCAAAATGGGTGAAAGTGGTCAAAAGCACAAACGTCCAGTTATAAAATAAACAAGCCATGAAGATGTAATGTAAAGTGTGGTGACTCTAGTTAATAATATTGTATTGCATATTTGAAAGTCACTAAGAGAGTAGATCTTAAAAGTTCTCATCATAAGAAAAAAATATTGTAGTGATATATGGTGACAGATAACTAGACTTATTTAGGTGATCATTTCACAATATTTACAAATATAGTATGATCATAATGCACACCTGAACCTGTGTCAATTATACCTTAATTTTAAAAATAGTAGACGGAAGAAAATAAAATAAGGGATGTAGTAGAGTGGCTGCTTTTCTTGGATGGTCACAGAAGGCTTCTCTGAGGAGGTGACATTTCAGCTGAGGGCTGAAAGACAAGGTGCTGGACAAGAAAGGGTTTTGATCCTCTCCTCCACTCTCTGCAGCCTACAATTTACCTTCAGAGATATTTTTTCTTCCAACTTAATGACTGAAATATTTGATTATTTTAAAGTAATAAAATCAACTAAAATCAATTAAAAATAAAATATGTGCACCAAAAAAAATAAACTAATAAATTGTTTAGTGTTTGATTCACTGCATTACTATAAGTTCGGTGGGGGCAAAGGGTGCACTGTCTTGATCACTGTGGCATCCCACAGACCTAGCGGAGAAGTCAGTGGAGATTTGATCCACATTTCTGATTGGCAGACTGGACCAGTTGCTGAGTCAGCTGTCTTGGCATGTGACTAAAGCAAGTGAGAGGTAGGCAGCCACAGATCAGACTAAAGCGGATTCTGAAGATGGAGGAGAGGCTCGATTTAGAGCAGATGCTACCATGCAGCAAAGAAAGAAACAATAGTCATTTACAACAGAATATTTTGGCTCTCATTGAAAAGACTATAGAATGAAAAGCATAATAAAGCCAAGCACATTTCCCACCAACTTTTTTATACTAATTCTCATAGTACCTACAAAAAGTAGACAAATAACTTCTCCTAATTTATTGAGATGTTGGAGCAAGTAGCCGATAGATAGATAGATAGATAAATAGATAGATAGATAAATAGATAAGATAGATATACAGAAAGATAAATAGATAGATAGACAGATAGACAGAGAGACAGATAGATAGATAGATGATAGATTCTAAACCATAGAAATCTGATTTGATTTTAATAGATGATGATAAGAATCGTAATTACAACCACCACCAAATCTGAGTTCTTACTAGGTCCAGCCACTCTACTAACCACTATACCTAGAAGAACTCATTTAATCCTCTTAAAAATTATAATAAAGTAAATGTTATTATTTTATCTGTTTATACATGAGGAAATTTGTGTAGAGATATTAAGTAACTTGCCAAGTGTAAGCAGGTAGAGGAACTAAGATTCTAGTGCAGACTTCTCGCTCCTACTCCCATGCTGTGTAGATGCTGTGCTGCTTCCTGGGCTCCGTGATCTTGACATTCTCTCCTGTGTAGTCTAGTGTAAGACAGAATACCTAGAATGATACTAAACTTCTGTGTCTACTTATTTGGAACTTGTGAACATTTGATCAGGGCTGGTCAAGTTTACTTCTGACCTATTTGAAAGAAAGGGTTTACTAATGACTAGCATAATCATGTGGGAGAAATCTAACCAAATCCATGCACCTACCCATCAATGACCCCAGAGAGTCAATATGCATTGAAAGTTTACTATTTCTAAGACACAAAGCCAAGGGCTGTGGGAGTGGGGGGATGGATAAGACACAACGTGTAAAGGTGAGTAGGGAGGTAAGAAATAAAGAAATAAATGAAAAATCTAAATATCAATATATTAAAAATTACAGAAGGTCCATAAGAGAGTAAGAGATAAGTAAGTGCACAGTAGGAAACTCTCACACCTAACTGGGACATGGGATCAGATTCCAAGAAGACTTCCTGGAGGTGGTGGCATTTGAGATAGGATTTGAAGGACAGGGAGAACTTGAATCTGTAGAGATGTGAGTGGTAAGAACATTCTGATAGGAAGTAATAATTAGAGCAATAGTTTGAAGGTAGGGAACCTCAAGAATTATATGGGGGAATAGTGACTACTTCTGTTTATTAGTCAGTCTATGGTAAGATGTTTCTTAATGCTACTTTATGAATATGAAAATAATAATATTACATTAAAAATTTTTTATAGTTATTCACAACTCAAATTCACTCTTCCCCCTATTTACTCCAAATTCATGGAATTATAAAACATGTTTTAAATATATAAAGCAGATTCCAACTTCTATGTTTGGGCTATGCACTAATTGGCTTTCATTTGGAAAGAGTGGACTTCAACCTCCCTTTATCCAAGCTGGATAGAGAACAACCCAATTATTCAGTCCGTATTATGTCTCAAAGCCTTTGTAAGAAGAAAGTATTACAATGTAAATCCAGAATGTGTTTCCAGTTCCTCAAAAGGAATTGCCTTGTCTGCTTCTCTCCTGCACAGCTCTGGGTTGTAATTACACCATGAACAGTATGAAAAGGAATCAATATGCTAAGGTAAAAACAATATATTTCTTCTGGATTTCTCTGACTACGATATCCATTCCAGCCTTATTCCCCAGTACTAGGCAGCACTATTTCCTTTCGGACAGATGAGAATATTGGAGGATTTTAAGGCAACCCAGCACATGAATCCAGGTGGTGCGATCTTAGTTTTCTGACCCTTAGGCCACCCTTTAGAGATACAAGAAAAGGTATTTGAGTGATCAGGTTTAATGCCTTCTCTGGAAAACACTTTTAACCCAAGTTTTTCCTTGATTCTGAGAGGTCATAATAGTAAATCTTTCAGGAGGCAGCCGGGGAGAGAACGTTCTACCTGTTGCTCTTGAGGTAAAGAGCAAGGCTTGCTCATTCAGCCGAGACTTCCCCGGAGAATCCGCACTGCACACACAGCCTGTGAGGAGTTCTGTTTGGTCTGCAGAGTATTTTATGTTTTAATTCAAACTTCATGCCTTTAAATGGTCTGTGCACTCACCAGTCTCTCGGCATCTGGAAAGATTTACACACTTACGTTCCCCTCTGTTTCTGTCTATGGACTTTGCTTTCCAGCAGGGTTCCTCAGCTTCAGCACTATTGACATTCGGGGCTGGAGAATTTGTCGGTGGTGGCAGAGAGGCTGGGGTGGGAGCCCTGAAGGATGGGGGAGGAGGTCTATGCTGTGCATCGTAGGAGGTTTAGCAGCATCCCTGGCCTCTACCTACTACATGCCAGTATCAAGCCCTCCCTGCCTCAGTCGTGACAATTAAAAAAAAAAAATGTTTCTAGACATTGCTGGATATCCCCTGGAGGGCAAAATCCTATCCCACTCCCTATCCGCACAGTGAGAATCACCGCTTTATAGCAATATGTCTTCAGACACCAGGGCTGGGGTAATGGCCACATTAATTGTACATCAGGCAGCATCATGTGGGCAAGTAACACGCTGAGAGGAGAACTGAGTTCTAACTGGACTTCTTCATATCTTGGAGTCCTCACTTTACTCTCCCACAGATCTGGTGTATAAATCCTATGAAACAATATTCGTAAAAGTGTTTTGACAATTTGAAAATATAATGTTGTCGCCATTTGGTCTAACTTGGGTCTTTAGGCAGCCACTGGTACTGGCACATTGAAAAATGGCAGCTCTATTCTGTGATAAATTATTTAAGTTTGAAGGAATCCCATCCACCAATTTTACTGACAGGGCATTGAACTAGTAATAAGAAACATCACTCTTGCCACTAGGATGAATTTTCTTAGAGTCTTCTGTCTTGTTGGGCTTTGCTGATTGGAAAGCTGGTGGTCATTCATTCACGCATGCATTTATTCAATAATATTTGTTCAGCAGCATGATGTGCCAGGCCCTGTGCTGGGTGTTAGGGCTGCTTATACAACTTGTAGTTGTAGTAGACACATTATATATGGCCCTGACTTCATGGAGATTATGATCTAGCAGAGGAAACATGCAAGGAGTAAGGAAATCATAATGCATTTGGCAAGTGCTATGATAGATAACATCCAGGACCTCCTGGAAGGGCCATCAAGCTGAGAGTTCAGGGTTAGGGAAGGCTTACTAGGAAAAGTGAAACCAAGGCTGAGATGTGAATGATGAGTACGAGGGTGCCAGGGAAAGAGAGGGTGAACAATATTTGTGGCAAAGAGGACAGCACATGTGTAGTGCTGGAGGTGAGGGACTATGGCATGAGGGGAAAATGGAGCACAGGGGACATGAAGGAAAACAGAGAGTGAGGCTGGAAGTATCCTAAGAACAATGGGGCCCACTGAAGGATTTAGGGAGGCAAGTGACATGTGTGCACAGGAGAAATACGACTGCAGGTACAGGGTGAAGAACAGGCTGGAGGTGGTCAAGACAAGAAGGAGGATGGAGAAAACCAAGGAGGCTGCTTCAATATCCAGAGAAGGGAAGGTGGTGCCCAAACGAGGAGAGTGGCAATGGTGTTGGAGAGGTCAAGGGATTCTAGAGGTTATATCTGAGATATTCAAGAGCAAGAATGACATAGGACTTAGACTACATGAGCAGGTGCGTTGAGGGAAATTAGGAATGCAGAGTCAAGGATGACGCTAAGGTGTGTGGGTAGGCTTTTGGAGGAAGTAAGTGGAGTTGACTAAGGCCATTGCTGTTCCTTACAAAAAAATGAAAGAATGTTTATGGGGCTCCTGCTGAGTGCAGTTCCCTGAGCTAAATACTAACAAGCATTATCTCATTTAAGTCTTGCAACATCCCTATGATACAGGATCTATTATTTTTAGTACTTGCTTGAGGACACACAACTGGTAATGACAAAGCCAAGATTCTGACTCAGCGTCCTGATTCCAGCACCTGGTCTCTGAAGCACCACATGTCAACATTATTAATTCACTTGAGTGTTCACGTCTAGGTTTAAATCATAGGTCTTCTGGTTACTAACAAGTTTAGAGGGATCTCTGCGTCATTTAAACTCTTTGAATCTCAGTTTCTTCAGCCAAAATCTGGGTATTAGAATACCTCCTTCACAGAGTTGGTATAATGGCTAAATTAGTCCTAATACTGAGAGAGCAAACATTTATTGATGCTGACTATATTCCATGCTGTGTTATAAATACTTTATATATATTACCTAATTTCATCCTCACAAGGGCCCTTGAAGTGGCTTCAATTATTTTCTCTATGTTACAGATGAGGAAACAGAGGCACAGAGAGGTTAAATGCATACTCAGAGTTACATAACTGGGATGAAAACGTGGGTGTGCATTTCTGGAGCCTGGGCTGCCAAAATCAATGGAACGTTTCCGCAATACTGTGGTGGCCAGTAGAGTCTGAACAGCGAAAGATGTGGGTTGTCATGTTACCTAAAGTTTTTTTGCATTTATGAATGTATTTGCATTTTTTTCAGTAATGTACGGAAGAGCCTGGGATTCTCCAATATCTGCGGATAGGTGGACTTCTTGTTACAAGGAGCTTTTTAATTGTAACTTATTGGGTGATGTAGCAATTAAGGGGTTATAACACTGTTCCTCTGAACTCTCTTGTGTTTGCAGCACTTGGATGGTGTGCTGAACAGGTGGGATAGAATGTAACTGACAGGACTTTGTGTTTTGAACTGCAGGTCACTTGCATGTCCTGCCTTTTTTTTTTTTTTTTAATCTCCCAATTAAAAAGTTCTTTAAGTTGTTCATTTTATTGCTTGGAAAGGTGTAATATACTTACTGAATCAAAGGATCATGAGAGATTACTACAAGCAACTCTATGCCAATAAAATGGACAACCTGGAAGAAATGGACAAATTCTTAGAAATGCACAACCTTCCAAGACTGAATCAGGAAGAAACAGAAAATATGAACAGACCAATCACAAGCACTGAAATTGAAACTGTAATTAAAAATATCCCAACAAGGCTTCCCTGGTGGCGCAGTGGTTGAGAGTCCGCCTGCCAATGCAGGGGACACAGGTTCGTGCCCTGGTCTGGGAAGATCCCACATGCCGCAGAGTGGCTGGGCCCGTGAGCCATGGCTGCTGGGCCTGCGCGTCCGGAGGCTGTGCTCTGCAATGGGAGAGGCCACAACACTGAGAGGCCGGCATACCGCAAAAAAAAAAAAAAAAAAAAAAAATCTTCCAACAAACAAAAGCCCAGGACCAGATGGCTTCACAGGAGAATTCTATCAAACATTTAGAGAAGAGCTAACACCTATCCTTCCCAAACTCTTCCAAGCTATAGCAGAGGGAGTAACACTCCCAAACTCATTCTACAAGGCCACCATCACCCTGATACCAAAACCAGACAAAGATGTCACAAAGAAAGAAAACGACAGGCCAATATCACTGATGAACGTAGATGCAAAAATCCTCAACAAAATACTAGCAAACAGAATCCAACAGCACATTAAAAGGATCATACACCATGATCAAGTGGGGTTTATCCCAGGAATACAAGAATTCTTCAATATATGCAAATCAATCAATATGATACACCATATTAACAAACTGAAGGAGAAAAACAATACGGGCATCTCAATTGATGCAGGAAAGCTTTCGACAAAATTCAACACCCATTTATGATAAAAACCCTGCAGAAAGTAGGCATAGAGGGAACTTTCCTCAACATAATAAAGGCCATATGTGACAAACCCACAGCCAACATCGTACTCAATGGTGAAAAACTGAAACCATTTCCACTAAGATCAGGAACAACACAAGGTTGCCCACTCTCACCACTCTTATTCAACATAGTTTTGGAAGTTTTAGCCACAGCAATCAGAGAAGAAAAAGAAAGAAAAGGAATCCAAATCGGAAAAGAAGAAGTAAAGCTGGCACTGTTTGCAGATAACTTGATACTATACATAGAGAATCCTAAAGATGCTACCAGAAAACTACTAGAGCTAATCAATGAATTTGGTAAAGTAGCAGGATACAAAATTAATGCACAGAAATCTCTAGCATTCCTATACACTAATGAAGAAAAATCTGAAAGTGAAATTAAGAAAACTCTCCCATTTACCATTGCAACAAAAATAATAAAATATCTAGGAATAAACCTACCTAATGATACAAAAGACCTGTATGCAGAAAACTATAAGACACTGATGAAAAAATTAAAGATGATACAAATAGATGGAGAGATATATCATGTTCTTGGATTGGAAGAATCAACATTGTGAAAATGACTCTACTACCCAAAACAATCTACAGATTCAATGCAATCCCTATCAAACTACCACTGGCATTTTGCACAGAACTAAAACAAAAAAATTCACAATTTGTATGGAAACGCAAAAGACCCCAAATAGCCAAAGCAATCTTGAGAAAGAAAAACGGAGCTGGAGGAATCAGGCTCCCTGACTGCAGACTATACTACAAAGCTACAGTAATCAAGACAGTATGGTACTGGCACAAAAACAGAAATATAGATCAATGGAACAGGATAGAGAGCCCAGAGATAAACTCATGCACATATGGTTACCTTTTCTTTGATAAAGGAGGCAAGAATATACAGTGGAGAAAAGACAGCCTCTTCAGTAAGTGGTGCTGGGAACACTGGAGAGGTACATGTAAAAGTAGGAAATTAGAATACTCCCTAACACCATACACAAACATAAACTCAAAATGGATTAAAGACCTAAATGTAACGCCAGACACTATAAAACTCTTAGAGGAAAACATAGGCAGAACACTCTATGACATACATCACAGCAAGATCCTTTTTGACCCACCTCCTAGAGGAATGGAAATAAAAGCAAAGATAAACAAATTGGATCTAATGAAACTTAAAAGCTTTTGCACAGCAAAGGAAACCATAAACAAGACCAAAAGACAACCCTCAGAATGGGAGAAAATATTTGCAAATGAAGCAACTGACAAAGGATTAATCTCCAGAATTTACAAGCAGCTCATGCAGCTCAATATCAAAAAAACAAACAACCCAATCCAAAAATGGGCAGAAGACCTAAATACACATTTCTCCAAAGAAGATATACAGATTTCCAACAAACACATGAAAGAATGCTCAACATCATTAATTATTAGAGAAATGCAAATCAAAACTACAATGAGATATCATCTCACACCAGTCAGAATGGCCATCATCAAAAAATCTACAAACAATAAATGCTGGAGAGGGTGTGGAGAAATGGGAACCCTCTTGCACTGTTGGTGGGAGTGTAAATTGATACAGCCACTATGGAGAACAGGACGGAGGTTCCTTAAAAAACTAAAAATAGAACTACCATATGACCCAGCAATCCCACTACTGGGCATATACCCTGAGAAAACCATAATTCAAAAAGAGTCATGTACCACAATGTTCATTGCAGCTCTATTTACAATAGGCAGGTCATGGAAGCAACCTAAGTGTCCATTGACAGATGAATGGATAAAGAAGATGTGGCACATATATACAATGGAATATTACTCAGCCATAAAAAGAAACAAAATTGAGTTATGTGTAGTGAGGTGGATGGACCTAGAGACTGTCATACAGAGTGAAGTAAGTCAGAAAGAGAAAAACAAATACCATATGCTAACACATATATATGGAATCTAAGAAAAAAAAAAAAAGGTCATGAAGAACCTAGGGGCAAGATGGGAATAAAGACACAGACCTACTAGAGAATGGACTTGAGGATATGGGGAGGGGGAAGGGTAAGCTGTGACCAAGTGAGAGAGTGGCATGGACATATATACACTACCAAACGTAAAATAGAGAGCTAGTGGGAAGCAGCCGCATAGCACAGGGAGATCAGCTCGGTGCTTTGTGACCACCTGGAGGGGTGGGATAGGGAGGGTGGGAGGGAGGGAGACGCAAGAGGGAAGAGATATGGGAACATATGTATATGTATAACTGATTCACTTTGTTATAAAGCAGAAACTAACACACCATTGTAAAGCAATTATACTCCAATAAAGATGTTAAAAAATAATAAAATTAAATTAAAAAATAAATAAACACTGAAGAAAAAAGGCATAATACTTCCTTGAAACCTTGGGCCCAAAACCAGGTGTCACTCCACAGGGTCCATGTGCTTAATTATTTATTCTTGGCTTTTAAATTACACTAACGAATAACATAGGCAATAAGTGGGATGATGCTCAGCCTGCTTAATCAGTAACATAAGAAGCAAACAAAAGGCTAGTTATCTTCTCATACATCTAGACAGCATCTTCAAGGAAGTCAGCCAAGGGAAGCTTGGCATTTGGATTTACTGGAGCCAAATGTTCTACAAAGAACTAGCCAGTGAACCTCCACCCTTTGCCCAGTGGTAGCATTAGGATTGGTCTGCCTGTGCTTCCTGTAGTTGACACTGTTGTTGGACTACCTGGAATGGCAGCCCATTCCTTGCTGGAAAGCCCAGATTTTATTGTGGCATCCTCTACTCGGAGATGACCATCCTGTACCAAGCTTAGATGCAAGCCTGATCTATGTAAAGCAGCTAGGCTAACCCCACTTTCCTTGTCCATGTCGGTTTAAAAGTGGGTATATGACTCAGACTGAGGCCACGGGGACAACATAAGAAATCGTTAGGGACATCTGGAAGAAAAAAATTGTCAAAAAAACCCCCACAACCATGTCTTTTCACTGGATATTGTTGTGTCTCTCTGAGTGTGACACCCTGAATGGCTGCAGTTGTCTTGGGACAAAGCTGACATTCCACAGATAGCAAGGCAGGGAGATGAAGAGAATCTGAGTCCTCCATGCTGTACTTCAGCCAGGGAATTAGTCAGCTCTGGGGGGCTCCCTGCCTCAGGACTTATGTGAAACTAGGTAATGGCGGTAACTGCTTAACTGGGTTCTTTGCTTCTGACCCTGGCCCCTTACTGTTTATTATTGACCTGATGTTAAAAAGAGCATTTTATGAGCAGTGGCTCTCTACCGCATTCAGGCAGAAGTTCAGGTCTTTGTAATGGTCTCTAAGGCCCCTGCTTGCATCTGCCTGTCATCATCTCTCTTGTCTCCACCTCTCACAACTTCTCTCTTTGCTCACTCAACTTCAGCCCCACTAGCCTCATGTCTAGTCCTTGAACATACCAGATAAGCTCTTGCCTCAGGGCATTTGCACTGACCATTACCTGTATCTGGAACTCTCATTCCGAGATATCCATATGACTTGATCTCTCACCTTCTTCAAACCATTGCTAAAATGTTATCTTTTGCATGACATCTTGACCATCCTATTTAAAAGAGAACACCCACACCCCTAGACCTTCTGTTGCTTTACTTTCCTCAATGGCACTTATAACCTTATATGTTATATTCCACTTATTTATTTAATTTTTTTTTTTTTTTTTTTTGCGGTACATGGGCCTCTCAGTGTTGTGGCCTCCCGTTGCGGAGCACAGGCTCCGGACACGCAGGCTCAGCGGCCATGGCTCACGGGCCCAGCCACTCCGCAGCATGTGGGATCCTCCCGGACCAGGGCACGAACCCGTGTCCCCTGCATCGGCAGGCAGACTCTCAACCACTGCGCCACCAGGGAAGCCCCACTTATTTATTTTACCTATTGTCTATCCCCTCCGCTACTGAATCTCCAATGCCTAGAATGCCTAGCACACAGTAGGTACTTAGCAGATATTTGCGGAACTAAGGAAGAGGTAATAACTTTTTTGCTGTTCCATATGTTAGATGAATTTTCCTGTTGCAACTAGAAGCATCTTGAGTAAAGGATTTCGCTTGGGCTGCCATGTGACCAATGCCCTGCGTTTTCAAGACACTCAACCATGTTTCAAATTCACAGTCAGTGCTTCTAGAACAGAGTGCTACCCACCCCAAAGCCATCTTCAATCTATATTGAGTCGTGGAAGATGAGCAGAAGAAAAATCGCTGGTGTAGGATTCAAAAGTTTGCTTTCTGGTCTCTATGAGACCATGAGTAATTTAAAATTTATCTCTATTCGCCTTAATCTTTTCGCCTCTGTGAGGAATAATCTATCTACTATCAGTAATATCTATACTATCTCTTTTATACCTGTAACATGAGATTATAAAACCTACTCTAGTTATCTCCCATGGGGGTTGTAAAAAAATAAGTGACCCATATATGTTAAAAGCAGAAAAGTGCTATGTTATATTTATGATGGGTTGTTTTAAAATGAGTTAGTTTATTCTCCTGTAAACATTCATTATTTTTGTATTAATGGTAATCATAATTTTTTTTGCTTTGTTGATATTTAGTATCTGCTGAAGGCTCTATTCATTCAGTAAGTCTTCACTGAGCCCGTTCTTGGTGTCAGGCTGTTTTCCAGGGGTGTGCTATCACACAAACTCTGATTTCAGACAGGTGTGTTACTGGGGTAGGTTGTTGAACTTTCTGAGCGTCAATTTCCTCCTCTGTAAAATGAGGTTGCCTCGTATCTTGTGGCAAAAATTAAATGAGATAATATATTGAAAGTTATTATTACAGAATCTGGCCCAGTGAAGTCTGATTAAATAGAATTATCATTATTATTACTCTACCATGGCCAAGTACTATGTAGTACTTTTCAAGATCTTATTAAGAAAGCTTCAGGGGGAGGGGAGGAAGGGATAGACTGGGAGTTCGGGATTAACAGGTGCAAACTATTATATATAGAATGGATAAACAACAAGGTTTTATGGTATAGCACAGGGAACTCTATTCAATATCCTGTGATAAACCAAAATGGAAAAGAATATGGAAAAGAATATATATGTGTGTATATATATATATATATATATATGAATCACTTTGCTGTACAGCAGAAATTAATACAACATTGTAAATCAACTATACTTCAATAAAATAAATTAAGAAAAAAAAAACCTCTCAAGATGGCCCAGGGAAGATGAGTAATTTGCCTAAAGGAATAGTTAAACCCTAAATAAAACTTGGGTCTATGTGTCTAAAGAGCCTGGCTAATTCCTTTTCCTTCGTTTGGCCTCAGATTGGCTGCCACTTACTGTAGAGACCCTTCCCTGCGCCCTCTGCCACCCCACTGTGGGTTGAGTTAGGTGGCTTACTGTTTTCCTAGCATTTTCCACACTCACCCTGGACTGCAATTGACAACCACTTGTTGATATCCCTCAGGAGAGTGTAAACTGCTCAAGGGAGGGGAGCAATGGTGCCTTGTTCCCCCAGCCGGTACCTGGCACAGAGTAGATGCTTCATAATATTTGCTGAGGAAACACATTTAAAGTGACTGGTATTAGGGCAGGGGTGAAATGGACAGCCGTGGAGCTTTTTCTCTTTCTTGGCTTGGAAATGTTTAATTACCTAATGCTTACAGAGGAACAGGATGTTTGAACTCAGTGCTGTGCAGAGTATCTGCTTCCCTTCCCCCACAGAGCCGTGCAAGCTTCCTGCAAGTCCACTTCTCACCAAGGCGCCTTCAGAGCATGGCAAGCCTGCAGCTCTCTAGCATCAAGGCATCCTCAATCACGGTTGAGAAAAATGCTTTCATCTCGTGGCGACTTGTTCATAATCAGACCAATTTTGCTTCTAGCGGATTGGAGCCCGGTACAAAGTACAGTTGCGTAGGAAATCCCTTTGTAGCTGGCTGGATGCAGAGAGGAGATTCCGGGCTTCCTTTTGATGCCGAGAGGAGAGACTTTCACTCCCTTCAGTGCCTGGGGCAGAGAACTGGGCTGCACAGTAACTTCGTATTTATTGGCATTCTGATTTCCTTTAAAAAGCACTCAAAACGCTCAGAAGTTCTATCTGCTATGCTCTCACAATAGCTCCCTGATGTCAGGAAAGAACAAATAGAATTTCTCAGTGTGTCTCTTGATCAACCTATGTTAGAATTATTTGGGATTGCTGGGAAATTTGCAAGCTCTTTGACGTCATCCCAGACCTTCTGAATCAGAATCACTAAGGGTAGGACCTGGGAATATGCATTTTAAACCCTCCTCAGGTGATTCATATGCACAATAAGGTTCGAAAAATCATTTGGTGACCTAAGGTCACTAACTGGGTAACCCAGCCTAAAGTTAGAGATAACCTGACTTCAGGTTAGAGCTTGATTAATAACCCTATGTTGGTGGCTTGAGATTGTTGATCCAGAAAGCTTCCGTCCAAAAACAACAGTTCTTCTTCCCAAAAGGGGAGGTTTTATCATTGCCACCACTGCAACTTATACCTAGGAGTGGGAGGAATGAGGCAAGCAAGGCTCTATTTTATATATTTTAGGCTAAGATCTGTGAGGTGACAATCACCCTGCACCATTTATGTTGCATAAACATCTAAGAAAGGTTATTTGTCCATCACTGGCTTCTTTCTAATATAAAATGAGAAGGTCACAGTCTTTATGCTGCTTTGAGATAATCCAATCGGTATTTTTCTTTTTGGGTGACAGCAAAGAGTCATAATGACTGAAGGGAAGCTGAAAAATCATTCCTATGATCCCCACATTTCTCAAACATCAGTGCAAAGATCTGATATTCTTGCAAATGTTCTAGGTCGAGGATTCCTGTTTGCTTGGAAGGTCCTTGAAATCATCAGGGTTTAGTTTAGGGTGTATCAGATGCATCTCACATCGGCAGCCAAACTGATATTTTTCTCTCATTAGGCAACTGAATCAATAAGTCATCCTTCTCACTATGTGAATTGTCTTTTCAGAAGGAGGGGCAGGAAAGAAGGTTATGCCCATGTAGCAAAACAGAATAAATATCATGTTTATTTCCCATGAAAAAGATGAAATGACCTCTACCGACTGATATGAAAGAACTGCAGAATGGGGAACAAATAAAATACCCCAGAATTGTAGTGTCAGAAAGAAAATGGTTATATGCAGTAGCTAAGGAATAAAATCAGAGATCCCACCAGATAATTCTGACTTCTTCTCACGCACAGACTCTTACACAAAATCTCAAGAAATTGTCTCATGTCCAGCATAGGTAATTTCCAGCATGTGAAGTGTTCCTAGGATGATGTAGTGTAAAATTGCATAAGATGAAATGATGTACCATATGAAATGTGCATGCTAGGCAAATCAAACACATGAATTGCACATGGGGAATCAGAAACTTTGAATGTGCATCTTCCAAGAACTAAAAAGTAAGTGAACAATGCTTAGATGGCATCCTAACCAGCAGCAAGAGTGAAAGTTTCAGGACATGGACGGGTTGTTTGTTGACTGCATGTCGAATGGTCTGCATGACATATGTGATCCCATCCAGTTCAGTGGTTCCGAATACAATCTAGGGGTTGATGCCACCCTACTTTCTATCTCCATCTCGCATTCTCTCTCTGAAGAGCCACATTCATACATACAACTTCTTTCTTAGTATCTACCCCTGAGTATCTTACAACATTTTCACACTTATGCTCAAAATGAAGCTCATGATATTTCTCCCTAATGGAGCTCAGGACATGCAACCTCAAAACATGCTGCTTTGGTATATTGATTATCTTGAGCTGAAGGCACTTGAGAAACAGCAAACGTAGGAAGAGACTTTCTCTGAATTCCCCTTATCTGCCTAAAGACAGATTCTCCAATAGGAACTCATGTTCATAAATCCCTTCCCTGGGAATCTTATCAACCAGGGAAGATTGATTTGTCACAGGTGGACTTATTATCACAGGAGAGAAGACTAGGGGACACCACATCCAGACAAACTTTGTCACAGTCCCTCATCTCTTCCATCTCTTCTTCTAAGGGACCATTCATCTTTCCTAAAAATAATTAATTCTCCTCTAAGAGGCCTACATCCTTTCCACTTCCCTTGTTAAGGTGGTATAGAAACTCTCAAATCTCACTACCTTTTTGCGTATTCACTTTTTTTCCTGCGTTGCCTCCATGCACAAAGTAAAAGTTTATGCATCTGTATACATTTTCTCCTGTCAATCTTTCTGTTGCCAGTTTATTTCATAGACGCGGCTACTGAATGTAGGAGGGGAGAGGAAATCCCCCAATATGCTTCTTTTAAGATTTCCCAGTCTCAGTAACTCGCACCCACAAACCACCCAATTGCTCAAGGCCAAAACCCGGGAGCTGTCTTAATTCCCTACTTTACCTCTCCACTAAAATCCAGTTCCTTACCTCCAGAATACATCCTGAGTCTCGTACTTTCTCATCATCTGCAACTTCTCCCCTCTAATAAACCCATGTTGCCTCTCATCAGAATTCTGATAAGAACTATTTCAACAGTTCCCTCAAATACATGAGATTTTGGTCTCTTTTGTATTCAAAGCACTTTAGTCTTTAGTCAAAGCACTTTGTCTTTAGCTCACCTTGCCCTGTATTATATTTATGATGCAATGCCTTATTCTTCTGTACCAATTCCTGTCTCCCCTTAAATGGTGCATTCCTTGAAAGCTTTGACTGTATTTATCTTTATAATCCTTTCACTTTCTGGGGCAGTGCCTTGGATCTAATAAGTGCTCACTAAATTTACTGTTGGACCTATAGTATCAACCATCTAATAGCCTACTGAATAATTTGGAATGTGAAAAAAATCTAGCCTACTAGTTGATACCCAAGATATACATTTAGGTAAATTAGTAGTAACAGTGCCATGCTGAGCCATATTGGAACCTGAAGCAAAAGGAAAAGTAAATCAGTAATACTGATCCTTTCTTTATTAAACATTTTGATTTTTTGTTCATCATGGATTCTTCTCATTAATTTTGTGATTTTTTTAAATATTGAATTAAAATATTTATCTTTATTTTTTTCACTTCACCTAGTCTCAGCCCTGCCTTTATAAAACAATAGTGTGATTTGAGCATCTAATAACAACCTAGAGTTCATATTGACCTAGCCCTCACACCATCCTAATAGATACCTGTATTATTATCTCCATTTTGCAGACAAGCAAACGTAAGCACAGAGACATTAAGTGATTTGGCCAAGGTCACCAACTAGAAAGTGGTAGAAATGGAACAGAAAAGTCATTAGTAGAAATAAGTAAAGTGGAAGGGAAATATTATATGATATCACTTATATGTGGGATCTAAAGATAATACAAAGGAATCTATACACGAAAAAGGAACAGACTCACAGACACAGAAAACAAACTATGATTACCAAAGGGGAAAGAGAGGGAAGAGGGAGTTTGGGATTAACAGATATAAATTATTATACATAAAATAGATAAGCAACAAGGATTTACTGTATAGCACAGGGAATTATATTCACTATCTTGTAATAACCTATAATGGAAAAATAATCAGAAAAAAGTATATATAACTGAATCACTTTCTGTACCCCTGAAACTAACACAATATTCTAAGTCAATTATACTTCAATTTTTAAAAAGACACTTCATTAAGCAAAAAAAAAAAGACAAAGTTGAAAGTTGAATAATTTTTACTGACTTAACCCAACTTGGGTAGGGCAGGCCAATTTTTAAAAACCTGATTTTTAAGAACCTTGATTTTTATTAATTCAAAGCCATTCATTAATTCACTCAACAAATATTCAACTGCCATTGAGGTAGTATTAGTTGGACATGTTAGTGTCCAATCTGATTCTCCTCTTAAAAAATGATTCTCCCTTTTTTCACCACTTTAGAGTGATTTTTTCAGACAAAAGTTGGGAGTGATTGTCATTCTAACTATGTCTCAATTAACGGTTAGTTCAAGCAGGCTGCAGTACTTATTTATCATGAGCAGCAAACATTTAAACCCATCCTCTGTTCACCTGCCATGATGATCATAGCATGTGTGGAAAACACAGATTCCTGTGCCTTATTTCAACCTACTAAGTGAGAATCTCTGTCTTCCCAACAATGTTTAAAGAGCTGGGCTTGGGGTCTATAGGACCCCATAGGTTGAAACCCAGCTCACCCATTGATTAGCTATGGAGCTCTTGGCAAAGAACTTAGTCTTTATTTATTTGTTTAGCTTCAATATCTTCATAAGTTAAGTGGGAATAAAAACACCTACCACTCAAGATTTTGGTGAGGGTTAAATTAGAATGAAGATCTAATTATAATGGCATTTATAATAACAGCTTACAAATACTGAGTACTCACAAAGTGTAAAGTACCGTGCAACTGCTGTACCTACATTATCTTATTAATTTATTTTAAGCACTTATTAGAGTAATCACTACATAGTAAGTCCTCAACTGATAAGAGCTATGGCTTGAAGTAGACACTCAGAACCCTTAACAGTAGGTGGGGAGCCAGTCACAAAGACAAGATTTAAGTCCAGAGTCTGAGAATAATGGATAATCTGGAAGAAGTCATCTAGCCTGGTGGTCCCCAAAGCCAGTCCACAACATCAGGATCATCTGGGTGAGCTCATTAAAATACACTGCATCACCCTGGTCCTCAAACCTCTAACTCAGTACCTCTTGGAGGATCTGGAAGTCACTACTATTTAAAAAGTGCAAGTGATTTTGAATCAAAGCCAAGATTTAAAACAACTGATTAATTTGAGCTTCAGTTTTCTTAAGATTCATGAGGTTAGGGAGTAAGTCATTTTGTTTCCCTTCCCCTTTTTTTCTAATGCCTAGGTCAGTGCTGCCATATAGAAGACACTCACAAATATTTTTGATTAGATGAACATAAATGGGTCTAGCAAATCCTGCTCTGTCTACTTCATAGGGGCTTTATGAGAATTGTTTGTAAAGCCTCATTTGATCATGCATCTGAAAAACAGAAGATGTTATACAAAACTATAACTCTATAGATGTAGTCATTAATTTATGTTAGTGTGCTTTTTCTCACTCTTTAATCATAAATCTCTTGGTTTTGAGATATCCACCATTAATTATATTGAGCTTCTAAAATTGAATTACAGCAAGATTGCAGATCAAATAATTTTTACTTAAATAATTTTTTATTCAGAATTAAAATGCTATAGAATGGCCCAAAAGTTCACATGCATTTATGCATGTTAGTTTCCATATACAAGTTCAACTCTGTCAACTATTCACATCCTCATTCATCAATATTAGTTTTAGACCTGTCTTATACCACATCTGGTATCTATACCTACCACCAATTTAGTACAGTCTGTTTCAGGCAACCCTTACCACATTCTGCCACAACAGCTGAACCTTGATTTAAAACACCCAGAAGTGCTATTCTAGCTCCTTCCAGTTGCCTATCACTAAGCTATTTTGAAATGCAGACATCCTTTGGGAGAGTCTTGAAGGTCTCCAAGCTCAGGCTTATGGAAAATGAAGAGAATTAAACACAATTTCTTCAGCAGGAGGAAAAGGAATGCATTTCCCAGGTAAAGGACCCAGAAGAGGAAACTCTCTTGAGAGTCAGAAAGGAAATTATACGCTGATAATTGGGACTCAATGTAACCACAGTTTATATTCAAGTCAGACTTGAATTCTTCATTTTCCCCATGTGTTTCACGTATAGTGGCAAGTCGTCTTCAACACAGAATGGAAGGACGAGGTGAACGTCTGACCATCTTGAAATGTTTGCTTTCAGAATTCTACAGAGCTAACAGACCATCCTGAAACAAGACTTGCATAGTTTAGCCCCCCCTCACTGCCAACCTATTTCACTGAAAGTTCATTTCAGTGCTGCCTCACTGGTGGGAATAAAATAAGCTTCAACAGAAAAAAAAAGGTAGAAAAAGATGGTTAAATCCATTACTAGCCCAGAACGCTATTCTGGGATGTGTGGGGACTTACATTCATGGACACAAAAATGAACATTTCAAATCTGGAACCAGCACAAACCCCAAGGAGGAAAGAAAAAGGGGAGCAGGAGTTTTCTCCTACCTTCGGTGGTTCCAGTCTCCATAGTGCCTTTCACTTGGCTGAAGCACCATAGTGTGTCCCGGGTGAACGCCCCAATTCCTGCAAGGTACACAGGGAGACACTTTGGGTTAGGTAAGGGCTCCCTGTTGTCCTTAAAAGGCCAATAAGGAAAGAAACACAGAGTGTAATCTATGCACTTCTAAAAGGAGACTTGCACACCAGGTATCATCTTGGGGAGAGGAGACCCTAGTGGGTCCTGGGAGGATGCCCGGTCTGCAAGTATGGCGTCCTGCTGCAAATCCCTGCTCTGGCTCCTCCATACGACCTTGCCAGGACCAGTCTGAGCTGGAGCAATCGGAGTTGTCCCTTCTTGGCCCCTGGCAGCATCCTGGAGCAGTGACAGCAGGCCTGCAGGGTGTGACTGCCCCTTTTCATGGGAACACTAAGGCTTGCCATTGTTTTCCTTCTGTGATGGTGGAGGGAGAAAGAGGCAGTTTGTCAGAGGGGAGAGAGGAAAAGAAAGGCAACTTAGTTATTTTTTTTCTTTTAACTGGTTTCACAGCTTGCATGGCTGAACGGCCAGTAAGGGGTCAGATACTCAGAGAACTTCCATCTCTCTTGTTCCCTTCTTGACTGCTTGCCAGAGTCAGAGCTGACTGGAGAGTAGAGGAAAGCAAAAAAACACTGGCGATGCGGAGTGCGCGTTCTGGCCAACACAGGGCTGGGGAGTCAGTTCTGACAAACGTGGCCTGTTTTGTTCCATGGACATTTCTGTTTCAAATTTGAATTGGACCTTTGGTAGGGTTACATTTTCTGGCTTACTATGACTTCCAGTTTCCAAACATATACGTATCCAATACTAATGCATATACTAATATATATATATATATATAATTTACACATTTATCAATATACATATATTCAAGTCAAAAAGGCACTTTTCAGAACATTTTTGGAGGGCAGTAGTGACAGTTTACTTCTCAACAGCATGGATGTTCCCTTCAATTCTACTAGATTTTACAATTAAGGGGAACACCGCATCGTCAAATTTTGGGAAAGACTATCCATTTAAGAATGATTATATTAGCAGAAAAAAAAGTCAAATATCAAAACCAAATTGACCTTTTGAAAACACACACAGAACTAAGCAGCCACCCTCACTGTCCACGACAGATTTTTCCCGAACTCCTGCATGGAAACACTCATTCACTCAAGCCGCTTGAGGGTAGAATTGTTCCCCATCTGCTTTTCTCACTGTTGCTGATGGCGCGTTGGATGGAAGCAGCACAGGGTCATCATTCAGAGCCTACACTTTGCAGTCAGAGGGGGTTTGTATTTAGTTTTGCTCTGACCTGACACAAGTTCCCAAACATGATGAGTCTGTGTTTTCCCTGTTTAAAAGTGGCAATAATGATAGTACCCATCTCTCAGAGCTGTAGACTTTGAAGGCACTGAGCATAAACAACTTAATAAAGAATATTATTATTGGCAAAGGGTCTAAAATGTTCAATAGTTTAAAAAATAAAAAAGAAGAAGAACATTAGCTGAGCAAATTTCAGCTAGTTGCTATGAAGTAGGCACTGCGCTAAATACTTTAAACGAATTATCCCATTCTCACACAAATCTGTGAGGAGGATACCATTAGAACCCCATTTTACAGGTGAAGAAACTGAGAGCTAGGAAGTTTTCATAACTCATCTGAGGTGATATCTAGGACGTGGAAGAGCTGGGATTTCCACCCAGCCTGTCTGAATTCCATATTCCCACTCTGCCAAAGTCAGCCTGCCCATGAAATCCCAATATTCCCAGTGTGCCAAGGTCAGCCTGCCCATCTAACAGTTGAAGCCCATAGGCCCAGAGAGGTTGCACAGCTTGAACTAGAGTCTTGTTTGGAAGGCTGAGCTGGAATACAGTTTCAGATGTCAGTTATTAAAGTACTTGTGTCTCCTCTAAGACTATACAGGGCTACAAGTTCCCAATAAAATTAGCATCTGGGAGGGAAGAAGAAAGGCATTTGCAGCATTTATTAGTGCATAGAAAGGCCACACGCACAGTCCTATTGCTGAATCTTTCTTGTACTTCTAGCTCTGGCCTTGGATTTCAGCATTAGGCATTCTTTGATAAATTCTTACTCTTCCTTGTGAGTCATCACTGGCCCTCTCTAAACTGCCAATTCTGCTGTTGAATCTGGGACTGCATCTGTCTCTTAGGGAATACCAGCTACAGAGGAAGTACTTCCTGATTTTTGTCCTAGTACATTTCCTATGTCAGTAGTTTTGATTCTAGGTGTAGACTCTGTACCTATTGTCACAAAACATGTGCCTAAAAATAAGCAGACATATACAACTCTGAAACACACACACACACACACACACACACACACAGAGGCAGATTTAAATATGGGCCTTTTCACTTGCAGCAACATGGATGGACCTAGAGATTATCATACTAGGCAAAATAAGTTAGAAATAGAAAGACAAATACCATATGATACCATTTACATATGGAATCTAAAATATGACACAAATGAACCTATCTACAAAACAGAAACAGACTCACAGATATAGAGAACAGACTTGTGGTTGCCGGGGGGATTGGGGGAGGGAAGGATTGGGAGTTTGGGATTAGCAGATACAAGCTATTATATATAGGATAGATAAACAACAAGGTCCTACTGTGGAGCACAGGGAACTGTATTCAATATCCTGTGATAAACCATAATGGAAAAGAATATGAAAAAGAATATATATATATAAAACTGAATCTGCTGTACAGCAGAAATTAACACATTATAAATCAACTATACTTCAATAAAATTTTTTAAAAATATGGGCCTTTGTATAGGTATTCATATTGCTTCAGGAAATTTTAGCTTTAGAGGGAAGCTTGCTTATTGTAAATCAACTTGTTTCACACTTGAAAAGACCAAGTCATAGAGAATTACTGATTTGCTGAGAGTCACAGAGCAAGGGATCATGCGACCAACTCAATGTCAGTGACATTTCCAACCATCACCCATAGATATGGTTGCCTAGGCCCGTGAGCTCAGTTGATTAGTATGACAGGTCAAGGTAGCCAATGTTATTGACAGTTTTCTCATCCAGGGCAGTTTTGGACCCAGTTTCCATCTTCCACCAAGATCATTGCCAAATGATGGCATTAGCGATGTAAAGAGAGTTTGGATCATGCCATCTCTATCCTAGAAGAGCTAGACAGCGGCTGAAAACACAAATGCCTTGATCAGTTAGGATGAGAAAGGCTGGCTAGCTGTAAGATACTCAGTAGAGTTGATACATGACCTGAGTTGATACATGACCTCAGAAATGGTGGGGATGGTGGGGCCTGGAGGACCCAGGCCATGTATAAAGGGGGCAACAGCTACTCAGCTCCAGCTGAAAGCTGCCATGGAAGATTTCAGTCCAGTGTTATTAGATTGGCTGGGTTTTGTTTATTTTTCAGAAGAAGCCAGAAATCTGGATCATTACATGAAAACATAAAATTTTTAAATGTCAATCAATTCAAATTTGAATACCGTGTATGTGGCTGACCCAACATAGGGCAGACACACCACATCTGCACACTGAATGTGATATCTGTATCACCAATTTGCAAACCTCTGGCAAGAATATTTGAGCTGAATGACACCTTCGATAATACCTAGTCCAATTCTTTCCATTTGATAGATTAGGAAGCAAGGCCCCAAGAGGGGAGACAACTCACAACACAGTAAAATTACTTTTGTTGCAGAGCTATGACTCTACGATGACAATTTTATTTCTGATACCAAATTTTCTTTTACCATCAGGCTACCTCTCATGGTCACGGGTTGGTAATATACCTGTCTGGATTTAATGAAGGTTCTTTAGGGAAGTGTATTTAATTGCTAAAGAGGATGACTGGGAGAATGAAGTTGACAAAGGTGAGAAAGGAAAATGCATTTCTCTTAAATTGCATACCTTGACCATGACCCTAAACCTTGGTACCAAATGACACGCCAGTTGCTATGGTAACATTGTCAATAAGCAACATTCTCTACTAGATCCAACAGCTAAACATCCCAGAAGATGCTCATTCCCCTCTCCTTACAGCTATGGCTCAGGAGGGTACTGAGTCCCAGTTACTGGAAGGCCAGGCAGTCAGGCCACTGACGGCACACACCTGTCTTCTTTCTAGGATCACATAATAGCCGATTTCTGAATTTGATGAGCACTTGGAGACATTTGGTCTAATCGCCTCATTTAAAATCAGAGGACTGGGGTCCAGCGGGGGCAAAGCCACGCAGTGAGTTAACAGCAGAGTTGGAGCCAGATCCCACAGCTCCGACGCCCAGCACTGGCTCTTCTTCTTGCACTGCCCCAGCAGGGCCCTTCAGAGTCGAAGCCAGCATTTGTCCTGCCTTTCTGTGCCAACTCGGCTGGGGAATACAATGAACAGAGGGTGTGACATGCAGCAAATAAAGCTCCTTATTGATTGGGAGGCCACTGTAAAGAGTTGTTTTCATGGGCTTGGCATGAGCAGCCTGCTTCTTTCTGCAGAGAGAGAGACAGAGACAGAGACAAGAGAGGGAGATGATCCTTGCCCAGAGAAATTTTCCCTGAGAAGAATCTAATTTGAAATTGGCTCTGAGACAGGCTGCAGACGCGTAGTCAACTACATAGAAAGAGCCTACAATTGTGCAATTCTCTCTGAGTGTGTTGTCATGAGGAGACCATGATGACTTAAGAAAAGCTCACAGTATGAATGGATATCTCGCTAACACACCAGCCACAACTTGGTGTAAAATCTTTCTAACTAGGATGCCTGATCTCAAGAGGAGAGACTCTGCTGCTTCAGAGACAGTTAAAAATAAAGAAAGAGGGGCTTCCCTGGTGATGCAGTGGTTAAGAATCTGCCTGCCAATGCAGGGGACACGGGTTCAAGACCTGGTCTGGGAGGATCCCACATGCCGTGGAACAACTAAGCCCGTGCGCCACAACTGCTGAGCCTGCGCTCTGGAGCCCGCGAGCCACAACTGCTGAGCCCACGTGCCACAGCTACTGAAGCCCGTGCGCCTAGAGCCCATGCTCTCAACAAGAGACGCCACCGCAATTGGAAGCCCACGCACCGCAACGAAGAGTAGTCCCGGCTCGCCGCAACTGGAGAAATCCTGCGTGCAGCAACGAAGACCCAACACAGTCAAAAATAAATAAATAAAATAAATAAAATTTTTTAATGTGTTTAAAAATTTTTTTTAATAAAATAAAGTAAAAAAAGAATGTGTATATGTATATAACTGAGTCACTTTGCTGTACAGCAGAAATTAACCCAACATTATAAATCATCTACACTTCAATAAAAAAATAAGGGGACTCCAAACTTAAACTAATAGAAGAGAGGCTTTTATTTTTTACTTGATACCTCAACACCTTATATATGGCTCCGTTTCAGCAACTGCTGCTGTGTTTAGTAAAGATAGGTCACTTCTATATCCCCAAATTGCCAGTGAGCTCGTAAAGGGCAGGAACATGGAAACAGGAACAGTGAAGGTAAATACGTCAGGTTTTTAAATCAAATTTTCCTTTGCATCAGATTGAATAAACCATTAGCGATATCACACTGAAACCATCATTGGATTGATATTACTGAGTTTAATTCACTACATGATTTCAATTGACAATCAAGCAAATTGTTAATTGGCTAAACTGACTGTCAAAACAGTCCATCTGATGGGAGAAAGGGCAAGGGGGTGGAAGAGAGAGGCTATATTGACTGATTACTAAGAAAGCAGAATCTAGAGGGACTCAAGGTGATTGGATGAGTGAGGAAGGGAAGAGGTGAAGAAATCTCGGGCTATTGGTGAGACAGTGGAACCACTCATTTTTTATTGTTCTTTTGATCCTACATCCCAAGAATTTACTTGCTGAACAAAGGAAAAAAGCTTTTATACTCTCAAAGAAGTAATAATGCTGCAATGTGCCTGACTGGAAATCTCACTCCATTTTACTAATCAAAGGAAATGGAGGTGCCTAACATCCTTGAGAAGATGGATGTAAATATCTGTGTGTTAGATATTGAGAAAATGAGAAGACAGTTACTCTTCCCCAGTGTATCCTAGCATGTCATTTGGGAATAGGATTAAAAAGTAGCATAGATCAAAGCATTTTTTGCTCAACTTCTCCCTATACACGACTATTATTTTGTAATCGTTTTTCTAATATTTATCATAAGGCCTTAATAGATGGTTATTGTAGTCCTTTCTACACTCTCTTTTAAAAAATCTTTTGGAGGTATACTTGACTTTTAATCAATTGGACATATTTAGAATACACAATTTGATAAGTTTTGACATGTTATATACCACACTTTCAAACATCACTCCTATCAATCCAATAAACACAGCCAACACCCCCAGAATATTTCTTCTGCATCTTTGTAATCATTCTTTCCAGCTCTTGCTTCCTACATCTCCCTCAACCCCCCATCTCAGGTACCTCTGATTGGCTCACTGTTACTATTCATGCCTTTGTATTTTCTATAATTTTATATAAATGCTACCCTATGATATATACTATTTTTTTCTGACTTCCTTCACTCAGCATAATTATTTTGAGATTAATCTACATCTTTGTGTGTGTTAATAGTTCATTCCTTTTTATTGCTGACTAGCATTCCCTTATATGGATATGCTATAATTTGTTGATCCATTACCTGAGTTTGGGTTGTTTCCAATTTTGTCATTATAAATAAAGCTGCTAGAAACATTCATGTACAAGTATTTGCATATGCTTTTATTTCTCTTGGGTAAATACCTAGGAATGGAATAGTTGAGTATTATCGTTAAGTGTATTTTTAAAATTGTAAGAAATGCCAATCTAAAGTGATCTTTTTCTAAAATGATTGTTATCACCGACACGTCTGAGAGGTCCAGTTCTTCCACAGCCTCACCAGCCCACTGTATAGGCAGATGTTTTATTGTTAGCCATTCTACTGGGAATATAGCAGTATACTGTGTTTTAAATGTGCACTTTCCTAAGTAAGTATCATTTCTGGTGCTTTGTCGCTATCTATATGTCTTACTTTTCTTGCCTTGTTCCATTGGCTAAAACCTCCTGTAAAAATTTTAACAAAAGCAGTGCAATTAGATATGCTTGTCTTGTTCCTAAACTTAAAGGGGAAGTCTTTCAGCTTTTCACCGTTAAGTATATTAATTGGTGATTTTTCATAGATGGGTTTACCAGGTTAAGGAAGTTCCATTCTATTTCTAGTTTGCTGAGAGTTTTTATCAGGAATACTTGTTAAATTTTGTGAAATATTTTTTTCTGCATCTATTGAGGTGATCACATTTTTTCTTTTAATATTTTATTTATCCAGTCAATTATGCTAATTAAATTTTTAATGTTAAAGTAATCTTGCATTTGGTCATGGTGTATTATCTTTCTGTATACTGTTAGATTTTAATTGCTAAAATTTTGTTTATAAATTTTGCATTTATATTCATGAGAGAAATTAGTATCAGGGACTGCTGACCTCACAGAATAAGTTGGGAATTATTCACCCCTCTTCAATTTTCTGGAAGAGTTTGTGTGTAATTGGTACTATTTCTTCCTTAAATTTGTGGAAGAATTCATCAGTAAGCCATCTGGCCTGGAAGGAGGGAGAGAGGGAGGGAGGGAGGGAGGGAGGAAGGAAGAAGAAAGAAGGAAAAGAAATCCACTAGGCTATGTGTACATTCCACATGTCTTTGCCCTCAGGCACTATCAGAATTTTTTGCCTGCTTATGTTTCCATCCAATGAAGTTCCTGGATTCCCACCATGGCATCCCATCATCCCTGTGGCCTGAAATGTGTTTATCCTCCATACCACTCCCTCAGACCATGTTTTCTGCAAAAGGCAGTGTTAACCAGAGAAACCCATTGTTCTAAGCCATGAGTTACTATTTTATCATTTATAACTAATAGCATCATAAGAGATTCTTTAACAAGTTCTTACAGGATTCCTGAGAGTAGAAATTTAAGTCACCATAGAAGACCATTTCTAGACACAATGAATATTTTTTTTCTCATCATATCACGTCATTCAGGTGCCCGGGATCTTTACTCACATAAAACTAACTTTGAAATGACATACAAAATCAAAACAATTTTATGGTATAGTTCTGGCTTCTAACAAGATTATCGTTTCCATATCAAACCCCAGCTTCTGCAGCAGACTCTATCTCCTCAGATAGTTATTCTCTCTTTCATATTATCTCTTTACTTCATACTTATGGTAAATGATGTGTCAGAAACTCCTGGTTGCCTATGCAATATCCATCCCTTCCTTATATCTTAATAACAGATTCTTGATTTTGTTCATTGCTACACATTGTCCTGTTTGAAAAACAAACAAACAAGCACGCTTGGAATCATAGACTCCCTTGCATCTAGGGACAGCCATGTGACTCATATCTGCCTCTCCTAGGTGTATCTGGAAGCATTTTTTGTCTCATGATACAGATGCCACCTTTCCCGCATTTACCATTGCTCCCCTTTGTCCTTTCTGCAATAGTATGTGATGACAGGAGCTATTGTAGCCTTCTGGTATTCCAAAGAAAAAGGACCACAGAGACCTTGACCCTGATATATTTAAGCCACTGAACCAACACAACAATGGTCTGCCTCTGGCTTTTCAGGGCAGAAAAAAAAACCAGCTTAATTTGTCGAAGCCACTCTTTATTCAGTTACAGCTGAATCCAATGCCCCAATCCAAATGGAGAAAGAGGATGTTATTAACTCTGCATAATTACATAGTCATTTGTATTTCTTCCACAAAAAAAACAGTCATTTTTAGATATTAAGAGGTACGTCAGTTTAGAACAATACATTTTACTCATCTTCCGGCTGACGACGTTCAACCTTTAGCCAAAATGTATCAAAGCACAGATAGCACTACATTATAATTCTTTATTTACATATCTGTTTATAGACTCTGAATTCTTTAAGGGCAAGACCTATGTCTTATTTATCCTTTCACCTTTAAAACCTAAAATATCTCTTGGCACCTGTTAAAAGGTCAGGGAGTGTTTCATTGAATTAGACTAGAAGGAGAAGAAGCTCTTTAATCCCACGGTGGAAGCTGTGGCCACAGGATTAAAAACTAGTGTTCGGATACATGATAGGACGGGCAAGAAGAAGGGAGCCAGGATATAGGGCCAGCTCTTCGTCATTAAACCAGTGTCTCACTCCCTATAATACAGAGAACACTGTGTGGTTTCACAAGGACAAAAGTGCCTTCTAGCATCCTGAAAAAAAAAAAAACTGGCAAAAAAGAAGCCCTGATAGATGCTTTAACAAATACTCCTCTATTTTCAGCCTTTTCTGCCTGTAATTACTTTTCACCAAAGACAACAATCATATTAAAAAATAGCTCTCCTACTTGCTGCACTTAAAATGGATGGTGAATTATAAAGCACAAGTGGCAAAACGCCAAACAATGACCTGCTTATTTAATTTTATTTTCTCCTATATGGATTATTCACTCATCAATTGCCTTGGAACTGAGAGGTATGGTTTTCTCTGGCCCATGGGGTCTGAGACCACCAGGAACCAGCACCAACTCAAATTCACTTTCTTCTCAGGCCTGTCCATGAAGGTTAGACAAGTTACTAAGGCATGAAACACCCAACTCCTGAGTCATTCACAACCGAAGTTGCCTAAGTGTGAGGTTACACTTCTGCCTGAAGGCTTGCGAGATCATCTTTGGGATGGGTATTGTTGTGATAGAAAGGACAGAGAAGATGCAACTCCGTGGGAATGGGCAATTTTGACATTGTAAATTATTTGTAATTTTATATTATTGGAAGCCATTCTCTTCAAAGCCACAGGCCTATAATCCTGAGAAAGGTCACTCAGTGTGGAAACTGGAGTATTTTGAATAAAACAGGAAAGGCAGGGTTGAAAAGACCATTTGTCCTGCAAGTTGGGGGAATGGCTTTACAATGAGGAATTTTAAATGAAGTTTGAATTTGCAACCATTCATTTGAACAGGCATGCCTAGACCACCTGATAAATAATACATTTGTATTGTGCTTATGAAATATGCAAATGGAGTCCAATTTGCAAATAAATGCTTTGAAGAATATTTTAAAACTTCGAGGTTACCTAATCCTAGGAGTCTCTGTATTCATATTTGTGAGGTTTTTGTCTTACTTTGTGACAGTTGCTATAAATTCAATTAAACTGTATGGCAAATTAAGTTTGGGTGGTGGTTGTTTTCTTTCTTGCTGAAGGAAGAAAATGATCAAGAGGTTAGCAAGATGGGAAGCAACCAGCACGTTTGCAAATAGGGAAATCAAACAATGTCACATCAAAATAAGAAGGAAGGAAATTCAGCCAGCTAAGCAGGTACAGCCGGATTTGTTATCCTTGTCCTTCGCCCCCTTTGTCCACATGCTTTCCTTGCTATGGAAAAAAGTAGAAGCAATTAGAATCCACAAAGTTAGAAGCTAAAAAATTCTCTGACAGCAAATGGAAACGGAACGCAAAAACTCAGAATCTGCAGGCACGAAAAATACTGCAAGGGATGGTCATTTAAAATGTGTTCCAGGATCATAGAACAGCCCCTGACAGCCACCCAGAGCATAGTAAGTAATCACGCCCAACATTGGCCTCTTGTAAACCGAAGGTTCAGAATTGTGGCCGATGTATATATCCACAGACATAACACCTAGTAGGAACATGCATACGGAAATGCATGAACAAGATGCTGAATTCCCCTTACAAATTAGATGTGTTCTCCAGCCCTCGAGCTTACTATCTGTTGAGGTTTTGTTGTATGCTGGGCACCGAGAGAAGCAGGACTCAAAGAGTCCTCCCAACAGCCCCATAGGTTAAGTGATTATAAGCAAAGAAATTAAAGCACAGAGAGGTTAAGGGGCTTATCCAAGATCGTATGGCTAAGAGTGGCAAAGCTGAATCGAAAGTCGGGCCTCCCTGCTCATCATATCTCCATCAGGTGCCTCTGTTGTAAAAGGCAGATGGAACTTCTGCGACCTAAATTCTTTCCAACGCATATGAGGGAAGCTTCCTGGTTAACAGGAACCTCAAGGTACCTTTGGTAAATGGAGCATCCATTAGTAATGGTCAGTTAGTAAATTCAGATGTTTCTTAAAATTCTACACACATGCCAAGTACAATAGGTGACAGTCAAGAGTCGCATGAAAGAGGAAATGCTGTGGTTTGCTTTTGATGATCTGAATTTTCTCCCTCTCATGCTTCTTTTAGGTCACACAATTCTCCCACACGGGAAGACCTCTTTGGCTGGAGCCCAAGATGTTGGACTGAGTTTCTCCCGAAACAATCAGGTGCGGGGAGAGCCCCCAAAATGACTAGACACGTGTGGCTCACCTGCTGACCTAACCCCATTGAACTAGACTCTGGACCATCATCATTAGGGAGAGGAGTTGCCGAGGGAACTGCAGCTCTGTGGGGCATAAGCTACTCAGCCTCTTGTAGTTGTGTGCAAAAAAAGATGTGTGATTAATAAGCAATAGGAAGGACAATTACAATGGCGGGAGAGATGAAGTGAGCTGAATGTCATTGGAATTGGGCCACTTCCCCATGCTTTAGGGCTGGTGGGATGCTGTTTCTTATTACATCTAATAAATTGCTCAACAAATATTTATTGAAGGCCAACTATGTCCAAGTTTGTGGGGATATGGAAAATAAGGCTGCTGTTCTCATGAAACATACTCTAGGAGATGGGAAGATAGACAAACAATGAAATAAATAGACACATGATTTATTAAGTAGTGATACGTTCTATGAAGCACAAAGAAGCTGGTTAAGGGGCTTATAAAGCTACAGGGGACACTAGTTTATATAAGAAGATCAGATAAATCCCCTCTGACAAAGTGACATTTGAACATAGACCAAAATACATTAAGTGAGCCAGGCAGCTAGGAGAGGTCATTCCAGGGAGAGGGAACAGCCTTTGCAAAATCCCTAGAGTTAGTAAGTGCTCTGTGTTCAGGGAACCCTAAGGAAACTAGTGTGGCCACAGAAGGGGTGGGAGAGGAGCAGAAGGTAACAGGGACAGAGAGGATATGTTGGCAGGCAGGTTGTGTAGGGCTTAACACTGAGGACACTGCAAGGACTTTTACCTTATACTCTAAATGAAATGAGAAGTCACTGGAGAACCTGACTTCTATACAGAAAGAAACAAGAGTAAAAACAAATAAAAAAAGAAGAATCAGGTTAGGAGGCTGATGCAATAACCAAGTAAGAAATAGACCAGAGTGGGAGCAGTATAGGTAGGTAGTCAGGAGTGTTGGATGCTGGCTATGCAAGAAAGACAGTTATGAAGGGTGATGCCAAGATGCACGTGGCCTAAGTGACTGGGAAAATCGAATCACCATGAACGGAAATGGGGAGGAGTAGGCTGGGAGGTGTTGCCAATGTTATGCTCAGATGCCCATTAGATATTAAGTAGACATTATGTACCATCATCACCTTCCTTCGCTATGACTCCTTACTCTGTGCCAAAGCTATCTTATTTAATAGGATGTGTAAATTGGATTGACATCCATCTTCTCCCCTGGAGTGTAGTCCCCTGAGAGCAGTGACTATGTCTAACTCTCTCCACTGTATACCTAGCACCCAGCACAGCACCTGACTTGTAGTTAGCACTTGGTAACTAGTGAACAGGTGAATGAATAAAAATGTGAAGGGGTGATTCCTCCCAACGATTCCCTGTGGTAGGAAGTGGGGCAACTGCATCTCTGCTTCCTCAGCCTGCCTGGACCAGGTCAGAGAACCGAACTGCACCAGTGGAATGACCTGCATAGAGGCCACTGGAGCCAGCATCTGCTCTTTCCCTTTGGTTCAGGTCATACCTTTGCTTTAATTCAAGGGTATCAAATGCTGATGTTATTTTATTATTACAAAATTTAGGAGAATTCAAAGAAAATATATTTATGCCTTATATGTGGAATCTTTAAAAAAAAAGATACAAATGAACTTATTTACAAAACAGAAATAGACTCACATAGAAAATAAACTTATGGTGACCAAAGGGGGAAGGGGGGGGCGGAGGGATAAATTATGAGTTTAGGATTAACTGATACACACTACTATATATAAAATAGACAACCAACAAGGACCTACTGTATAGCACAAGGAACTATATTAAATATCTTGTAATAACCTATAACAGAAAAGAATCTAAAAAAGAATATATAACTGAATCACTTTGCTAAAACTAACATAACATTGTAAATCAACTATATTTCAATAAAAACTTTTAAAAATATATGTATTTACACAATAAATATTGTAGATTTATTTTCTTGATCTTAAATGGCTCTATGGCTGCCTAATTTTAAATTTCCCATCCATGTTAATTGGAAAATTTATTCTAGGATTCCTCTGTGGTCTCACCCAACCCACCAGAACATCCTACTCACACAGTTTGTACCTCCAACATCACACTCTGAAACTCTCATCCTCATGTTAGTTTTACCTTCAGTCAGAGCATGTTGTAGCCTACACTTGAGCACCAGAGAGACCCTATGACACACTCCTCAAGGCACAAGCTGATCTTCGTGCTTAAAATTCCACCACTAAGAGGCATTTCTCTGCATTGACTTTTCCTTTCATGAACCCTTCAATAAGATGGGTCAAGAAATGAAGTCGTTATTTTCTATCAACATTTTAACAGAGTAGAATGATCTCTATGTGACTTGCCGCATCTGGCCGGGGATGGGTCCCATAAGAGCATTTAAGACAGAAATTTGGAGAGATCTTACCATTTCCGCAATTGGCAGCTCGGTCAACATAAGATTCAGGTATTAGGCAGCAAAGAGTGTGAGTGCTGGTGTTTTAAAAAGCCTCCATCCTGCTATACAGAGGCAAAGGCATAGGAGTAAAGCCATATCTGTGGTAGACACGTTGGCCAACCATGGTCAAACTTTATCTGAGAAAAAAATGTTTCTATAGTCAAATAAGTTAGGGACATTCTGCTTATCATTTTCCTGTCCTGGATATTTACAATGTGCATTAGCAGGTTAGATGATGGGAGAAGTCTTAGGTTTTAGAAATCTGTTTAACCATCTTTCATATAGCATTTCTACAAACATACTTAAATTTGTTGCTCAACGTTTTTAGAAATAGCATTTTCAGTTTATAAAAGAGCTCATTTGCTTTACCTGGAAGTTGATTGTAAGAAAGGAAGCTGCCTAACATACTGAAGAGCAGTGTCTTTTTTTTTTTTTTTTTTTCTTTTTGCGGTGCGCGGGCCTCTCACTGTTGCGGCCTCCCCCGTTGCGGAACACAGGCTCTGGGCGCGCAGGCTCAGCGGCCATGGCTCACAGGCCTAGCCACTCCGCGGCATGTGGGATCCTTCCGGACAGGGGCACGAACCCGTGTCCCCTGCATCGGCAGGCAGACTCTCAATCACTGCGTCACCAGGGAAGCCCCTGAAGAGCAGTCTTTGACTGCATTGAGGGACCCTGGTTCGAATTTTCCACTGACCTATTTACTGGCTTTGTGGCCTCAGTGAGTTACTTAACCTCTCTGTGCCTTTGTAAATTGAAAATCTAATACCTTTTTACTTCTAAGCATTTTCTTTCTTTTTTATTTATTTTTTAAAATTTTATTATAGTTGATTTACAATGTTGTATTAGTTTCAGGTGTACAGCACAGTGATTCAGTTATACATATACATGTATTCATTCTTTTTCAGATTCTTTTCCCATATGGGTTATTACAGAATATCTAAGCATATTATTTCCAGTGCGTGTAAAATATCTTGATGCAGAATAAAGAGTAGCCATGCTTTTATAATCTGGGCTTATTTTTGCCCTCTCCAGAACTCTAGTTCCACCTCTGTTTAGCACCCCTGGTTTAGAGTAGCCAGGACCAGTGGCTAAGAGCAAGGGTTTTGGATTAAAATTCAGTTCAAATCCTGACTCTGCTATTTACTAGCTGTGTGGTGTTGGGTAGGTTACTCGACCTCTCTGGGCCTCAGTTTCTTTATTTGTGAAATAGAGCTGCTAGAAGGATCAAAATAATAAAGTATATTTTACACTATTTATAGAGTGCCCAGCCAAGGGCCTAGCTCAGAGTAAATGGCACAGTAAATAGCTGTTACAAGGGTTCTGGTTGTTGTTTCCTGTCTCCACACTTTTCACTTCTGGCTTGACTATGATCTCTCCTTAACCCCATCACTAAGAGCGTTCAATCCTGGTAGCTGACACTCCTGACAATGGGGTCTTCCAAATCGTACCCCATCCCCCTTCCCAAACTGTTGCTTCCTCCCTGGGGGCAACTGGTGCTTATAATTTACTTCTGGATCCCTGGCCCAGCTGCAGGGAAGGAGAACAGACAATGATTTCTCTTCCCACAGCCTCCCACGTATTAGTTTTCTCTGCATGTCTGACGTTTGACTTCTAAGTCCCCTCGGGCTGTGATTACTCAGACAAAGTGAAGTGGACAGATGGAACAATTATTTGGAGAGCTCAGCCAATGGAAAACAAAACAAAAAGACAAGCAAAGAAAACCCTACGCTCAGCCTTGCAGTTGAGGGGAAAGAGTTTATTGGTTTAAATTATTCTTATTGTCTGCTGGCATTGATTGCATTTTCCAGGTAATTGCTCAGCGCTCCCATTAGTCTGGCCACGCAGAGAAACAATACCTTCTTAGATATTGGCACTACAGGTAGCCTTCTGCAGCAGGAAGAGATGTGTTTGGGCAAATCTGGTCTACAGAGAAAATTTTTGTTAGCTGACTCCAATTAGTTCATTGACTTTCATGATAAACACGAGAGGTGTGGTAGGAGTGGGGGGAAAAGGGTCTCTGGATAGGATCAGAAAAACCACTTTAAAATAAAGTATACTTGTCATGTATTTGAAAATTTTCTGAGAAAACCCTAATTAATGTTTTATAGGTATTGAGCCCAACAGACTAGGTTCAATTCCTGGCTCTGCCGTACTCTTGTGGTGCATGTGACTTGTATATGTATATGTGTATGTGACATGTATAAATTCCTTAGTTTCTGAGTCTCAGTTTTCTGGTCTCCCCCGTGGAGATAATGAGAGTGCTCACTCATATAGTGATGAGGACACCAAAGAGTAATGTATATAGAGGTTATCATACTATGGGAAGTAAGACATAGAAAGACAAATATGATATGAGATCACATATGTGGAATCTAAAAAAATGATACCAATGAACTTATTTACAAGCAGAAATAGACTTACAGACATAGAAAACAAATTTATGGTGACCAAAGGCAAAAGGGCAGTGGGGGGAGGGATTAATGGGGAATTTGGGACTAACATATACACACTACTATATATAAAATAAACAAGGACCTACTGTATAGCACAGGGAACTGTACTCAATATCTTGTAATGACCTATAATTCAAAAGAATCTGAAAAAGAATATATATATATTATATATATAAAATATATAATACATGTTATATATATAAAATATATATATTATATATATATATAAAAAACAACAGAATCACTTTGCTGTATACCTGAAACATTGTAAACCAACTACACTTCAATTTAAAAAAAAAAAAGAGCCTTGTGCCTGCCACGTAGTAAATTCCCAATAAATGGTGATTTATTATGTTATAATACATGAATTTTTTAATGATTATTAACATATAGACATGTTTCTGGTTATAAAAGCTGGAACGCCTCGAACTCCAGATGATGGCAGCTCAGGACCTCATGTTCTGGGGGTTTCGAGCTCTCATTTTTCTGGTTCAATCCACAGACTTCTTCAATTTCAAAATTTCTGCTGCATATTTCTGTTCACTGAGAGGTACCTCTATACCTCTAAATACCAATACAGCTACATACAGGAGACTATCACATAGCGTTTGGAGTCCATTACACACAAATACGGTGAGAATCTGGTTCAATCCCAACACAACAGGGAGTGTAGGGTGCTGGGGAGGCTACAAGCCCCAGTTAGATTTTTAAGGTGGAAATAGCTGTCTGGGCAGGAGAGCAGGGAGCCTGCATTGCTACCTGCTAGGGAGCCTAATAGCTACCACATACTGAGTACTTAATATATCAGGCACCATTCTGGATGTCTTACAGGAATTGCCTCATTTAATTGTCTTATTTAATTCCTACACCCATCCTCCAAAAGGGGAATCATTATCAAGCTGTCAGCGTTCTCCAGAGAAATAGAATCGATAGGATATATAGAGATATAGATAAGAGGAGATATATTATAGGGAGTGGCTCACATAGTTATGGAAGCCAAGAAGTCTCACAATTTGCCGTTTGCAAGGGGGAAACTCAGGAAAGTTGGTGCTGTAATTCACTCAGAAGGTCTGAGAATCAAGGGACCAAGTGGGTAAGTATCGGTATGAATCTGAAAGCCCAAAGACCAGGGGTGTTGATGTCTGAGGGTAGGAGAAGATGGATGTCTCAGTTCAAGCAGAGAAAGCAACTTGGGCCTTCCTCTGCCTTTTCTTTCTACATAGGCCCTCAGCAGACTAGATGATGCCTACCACATTGGGAAGGGTGATCTTCCTTACTCAGTCCACTGGTTCAAATGCTACTCTCTTCCAGGACCACCCTGACAGACACACTAAGAAATAATGTTCACCAGCCAACCGGGCATTCCCCTTAGTCCAGTCAAGTTGACACATAAAATTAACCATCATGTAAGCCTACTTTGCGGATGAGGAAACAGGCACAGAGAGGTTAAGAGACTTTACGAGATCACACAACTAGTAGCTGATAGTCTTCTGATTCCTAAACCAGAAGGCCTAATGGACTGCTCTGTTATCTTCTGCAAGAGTTCACTTCAATCTGCGAAAAAGCAGAAGCACCTGTTTTCCTGCAAAATACTCTGGTCTTGATGAGAGCCCCAGACGACAGCTTGAAACCTAGACTTGAATCCCAGGTCTGTCCTAAATAACAGTGACAAAGATAATTGATACTGATTCAACAGAGATAATAATAGCCACCATAATTTAGTGGACAAATACTATATGTCAGCCATGAATCTCTTGAAGCCCTTGAAAATTAACATAACAATCTCTCACAGAAACTGCAGCTCTTGTGTCTAACTCTGCATTTATCAGATGTGAGATTTTCAATAAGGCATTTAGTCTCTCTTTCTCTCTCCCCCACTAATTTTCCTCACTTTAAAAATAAAATTTGCGGGCTTCCCTGGTGGCGCAGTGGTTGAGAGTCTGCCTGCTATTGCAGGGGACACAGGTTCGTACCCCGGTCTGGGAAGATCCCACATGCCGCAGAGCGGCTGGGCCCGTGAGCCATGGCTGCTGAGCCTGCACGTCCGGAACCTGTGCTCCACAACGGGAGAGGCCACAACAGTGAGAGGCCGCATACCACAAAAAAAAAAAAAAAAAAAAAATTGATGTGAAAAATAATGTATGGTGAACATTTACACAGTACTCCAAAGGTGGCAGCCCCCAATAAGTATTAGTGTTACTTTTATCCCTTTGCTACAAGATGAAGAAACCAGGTCTCAGAAAAGTGGATGAACGGTCTGAGGCCACAAGGCTGGCAGAGTCTGTACTCTGGGTCAGTTTCCCTCCAAAGCCTGATGGCTCTTTCTACCTAGGCCAGTGACTCTCATACCTGGCCACACACCGCAAACAACTGGGTAACTTGTGTACAATCCAGAGTCTTTGCCCCTATCCTTGGACTTGGCTGCCACAGAGCCATGTTGGCAGCCACTGCTCCAGCTCATGCATCACCTCATTCGCCAGGACCCCTCTCCTCCCTCCCACATGAGGGAACACTTCTGTTATCAGTGACTGCAGAGGACCCTCCTATCTTAGTCCGCTTGGGCTACCATAATAAAATACCATAGACTGAGCAACTTAAGCAATAGAAATGTATACTTCATAGTTCTGGAGGCTAGAAGTCCAAGATCAAGATGCCATCATGGTTGGACTCTGGTGAGAGCCCTTTCCTGGCTTGTAGACGGCTGCCTTCTCACTGTGTCCTCACCTGGTGGGGAGAGTGTGCAAGCTCTCTGCTGTCTCTTCTTAAAAGGGCACTAATGCCATCACAAGGGCATCACCTTTATGACCTTCTCTAAACTTAATTTCCTCCCAGAGGCCCCCATCTCCAAATACATCACACTGGGGGTTAGGGCTTCAACATAGGACATTGGGTGGTGGGGGGGAGGTAAGGGACCATAATTCAGTCTATACTATCTTCCTGATTAGTTTAAGATGTTCTCTTTCTCTATTCTATTTCATAAGCAGTAGTCTTTAAAAAAAAATTAGAAGGTACTGGCTGAGCACTTATTTGCTGGGCACTGTACCCAAAGGACTATTCATTCATTCATTCATTATTTATACTTGGTTTGCTTTCAAAAAGAAAATGATGATGCCTTCTAGAAATTTAAGACTGTCACAGGAAACACTGACAAGGACACATCAATTGGCAAGCTACAGAAAACAGGGCCATTTTCTTGGTGGCTGTTTTCATTGCCCGAGTTGTTATCATTACTCACACAATTGTCGGTACCCGCCCCTGTAGCTCTAGCTTTCATTCCTCAGTCTCTCTGCCTTCTCTGCCCTCCCAATTTTTGCTGCTGGGTACAGAGACTGAGTCATCAGTTGGCTCTGGCCTTCAGGTGCCTTAGCAGAAGCAAAAGGCAGCATCTTTGTCTTAAGTGATGAGCTGAAAAATTCACATCTCCATGTTCTTGCAATTAAAAAAATAATGATGATGACAGCAACTAATTTTCACTAATTACTTACTGTGTGCTAAGCGTGATTTCATTTAGTCCTCATAGCAGCCCTAAGAAATAGGTACCATTATCCCCATTCTGAAGAAGTGGAAACTGAGGCTTAGAGAAGCTGGGTATGTTGTTCAAGGTCATCCAAAGTCGATAAATTGGGAAGCCATACAGCCATGCACCTTCCCACCTCACCCTCTGCTCAGATTGTTTTCATATTCCGAAATGTTCTCTCCTACTGTATTCCTCTAACACCTTGGCTTAGAAATAGGGTGTCTCATTGGCTAAGTTTTCCACATCATGGAGGTGGTGCAGATATATAGTGGGTAAGGAGGGTGTGTCAGCCAACATGAAAATCCCACCATGCCCAGTCTAGAGAAATAATAGAGTGAAACAGATTCCCAGACCCAGGTCTCATTACGGACAGTATTAAGACTGATTTCAAGAGACAACCACTGAGATAGCTGGGCAATTACAAATCCAATTTAATAAACTCTCTGATTTTCCTCGTCACAAGCTAGAACTGGATTCAGAACCTAAAAATCACTGTGAAGTTGGAAGAGCTGAATAAGCAGGAGATCTAAAAGGAAGTCCAAAAGATGTGAAATGGAGCAGGACCCTATTGTCCTTCCCCCTCCATGTCCTCAGCCTGCCTTTTGTCTGTGAAAAAAATTAGCCAAAGAATAAGTCTAATCAGAGAAGTGAGAAAATGCAGAAACAGAGGAAAACAGTCGAAGGAGACCAGATAATAATAGTTTAGTCATTAAACATAGTCAAGGACCTTTAGTTCCTCAAGGGCTATACATAATATTCTGAGCCACATCCTGTGAGCTGTCTTGTAGATACTGAAACCCTCACCAGGTGGAAGAAGTTAACTACATGATGACCAGGCTGTAGCCATGACATAAGCTGCCACAATTCCAAGAATTGGCTTCAAAGAAATGGAAACAAACCGACCCTGGAACTGAAGATAAACTGGACTTAAAACAATCGAGATGACGCTGGACAGACCACCGATGACCAATTTCAAGATGACTGTCAGAGCTGAATGTACTGTTTCTGCATGTAGCCCCCTCCCTCTGTCTATAAAAGCTCTTGCCCCCTGACTGTCGGGGGTGGGGGAAGTCGGCCTTTGGACAGGCGTCCACCCTCCCCGCCAGTTGCCGGCAACCAAAGTAAAACAAACTTTCCTTTCCACCAACCTGGCCTCTTTATTAGCTTTTGAGCGGCGAGCAGCCAGACCTGGGTTCGCTAACAGATGGAATTTGATTACATTTTATAAACATCGTTTGTTAAGAGATGTTTTCAAAACCCTACTCCCTGTTCAATGTGTATTTACCAAGTAAAACACATAAACTGCACTCTAGCAAGCATTCACATTTACAGAAAAAAAGAAAAAAAAGGGATGGACTGTTTCTTTGGCATTTGTACCCAAACTTCTTTTACATAAACAATTCTCATAAAGTATTAAATGCCTATATTAAGATGAAGGAATTAAGACTGAAAAAATCCATCCCCAAGGGAGACGACCCTGCTTGTCACTAGCATATTCCCATCCGCAGGACCTACTGCTTGTGTCCCCAGGACACTGACTGGTGACTGGTCCGGTAGCTGCTTCAGATGTGGCATTTGGAAGCCATCTCAGCTGGTTTGAAGTTGAGGTCTGAAATATGCTATGCACCTTTATCGGTTTCTATACACATCCCGGATATTCACTCTTTAGGATTAGAAATGGGACCGAATAATTAGTGGTTAAATACACAAATTCTGAGATTAGCTAGGTGTGGATTTAAATCTGGGCTCTGAGAGGCATGGACATATATACACTACCAAACGTAAGGTAGATAGCTAGTGGGAAGCAGCTGCATAGCACAGGGAGATCAGCTCGGTGCTTTGTGACCACCTAGAGGGGTGTAATAGGGAGGGTGGGAGGGAGGGAGACGCAAGAGGGAAGAGATATGGGAACATATGTATATGTATAACTGATTCACTTTGTTATAAAGCAGAAACTAACACACCATTGCAAAGCAATTATACTCCAATAAAGATGTAAAAATAAATAAATAAATAGATAAATAAATCTGGGCTCTGTGACCTTGACTCCTGCACCTCACCTCTCTAAATCTTGGCCCTACGTATAGAATGGAGATAATGATGACAGCCACATCCTAGGGCTGTTGTGAGGATTATGTAAGGAAACGCATCTATATCATGTGGCAATGCAACCGGATAGTGTAAACTAAAGAATGAATACTATTATTACTAGCACCACTATCCCCATATTACTACTACCGTTACTAGTACAACTGTTACTATTACCATTACTCCTCCTCCTCCAACTAACAGTACTTCTACTACTGCTATGACAGCTATCCTATTACTACAACTAAAGTATTTTAATAAATTTAAAAAATGTCTTTACCATCTTCCCTTTCTCTTGTGTTCTTTTATTCCTTCTATTTATAATGGGGAATTAAATTGCTTTTCCTGCCAAATGAGTAGCTTGAGAATTGGAACATTAATTTATTTGAACAGCTGTGTGTCAATGTTGCCTTGAATAAAAGGTCCCAGTATGTTCTGCTGACACATTTCATGAAAAAATGAAGTACACATAAATTCACATTTCAGCTCACGTCCCACCTACTTCCAAAAGCCTTTGGGTCACATTGATGTCTCCCTTCTCTGAAACAGTCATCATCATATTCTCAAATTCTTTCCACATTGTGAGACTTATCTCCCCAATATGCTCCCTGTGGTTTAGCACCATAAACACAGTAGGCTTTCCAAAATACAGTAAGTCCCCTACATAAGAACTTCAAGTTGCGAACTTTCAAAGATGCCAACATGCCTGTATGCCAGCTGTTGTACTGTACTATTATACTTTTCAAGGTACTGTACTGTAATATTAAAAATGTTTTCCTTATTTTGTGTGTTTGTTTTTTATGTATTATGTGTGTGAAAAGTATTATAAACTTATTACAGTACAGTACTATATAGCCAGTTGTGTTAGCTGGGTACCTAGGCTAAGTTTGTTGGACTTACGGACAAACTGGACTTACAAACGCGCTCTCGGAATGGAACTCATTTGTATGTAGAGGATTTGCTGTACTGATATATGAAGATGATATTGAATAAACCAAGACTCTGAATTAAAGGTATTTAAGCTCATGTAGCTCAGAGTCCAGAGTTAGGTCAAGTACAGCTGGATCCAGGGGCTCAAAAGATACCACCAGAGTCCAGTCTCTCTGAATCTCTCAGATCTGCTTCCATCTCTGCTGTTTCCTTGGAGGCTCATCCCCTGTGCTAGGAGCACCATGCTCACATCCTCAAAGCAGCAAGTCCAGAGGTATATAGCCTGCCTTTCTCCAGCCACTCCTACATACATGCCAGGAGATGGGCTCTGCACTGGACTGGCTTCAGTCACGTGTCAGCCCTGGAGTTGCAGGTGTGTAGTCAGCCCTATCCAACCACCTGAGCCAAGTGAAGAGGAGAAAAGTTTTCCCCACAAAAAATGTTAGAATAAGGAGAATGAGCTTTAGATGGGGAAAAGCCTTTATAAAGATCTCACTTGTCTTTGTAACTACCCAGCCCTAAACACAGTAAAAAAGCCATAAAAGATATTCAATGTAAGATTTGATATTGATGGATTTTTATGCATTAGGCTTCCAACCTAAATCCTAATCTGTTTTTCCTTCTGCCTGATGGATACTTTGTGGCCAGATCCTAAAAATGTGGAAATGGTTCACTGAAGATCAACATCCTTCCAAAGTTTAGATTAATTCAGGGGTGGCAGGTGCACAAAGGACTGGTGTCACCCTCTCCCCTTAGAACACTGCCCCCTTTCCCCATGCCCTAGGAGGAAGTAATCCTTCTGTCCCCTGAACTTCAGCATTACTTAACCCACATATCTGTTATGTCACTTGCCATATGGTCTCTTTGTTCTTACGTATATTAGTCAAGACTCTGTTTAAGTGATAGCAATCCTCCAAAAAAAAGCTTCAGAAAGGAAAATAAAGGATTATCAGCTCACGAAACCAAATAGTTTAGGGATAGTTCTCTTTCAGAAATGGTTTGATTCAAGGTTCACATGATGTCAACAGGATGGAATTTTACTTTGTTTCTTGACCTCATCTTTAATATTTACTCCACTGTCAGTCCCACTGCTCACAAGATGGCTGCCACAGCTCCAGCCTTTGTTTCCTGTTTACTTCTCATGGAAAGAGAAAGAGGTTCTTTCTTAAGATACCCATGATAATGTCATTGTTTCTCATGGGCATTAAATGGGGCTTATGCCTATTACTGAATCAATCAGTGCCTGAAGCAAACTGATTGGTTTAGATCTAGGTCACATACTCCATGCCTTGGCTAGTTGTAGAGTAAAAACCAAGTCTAAAAATGGGGGAGAGATCGTTCTCAAAGGAATATTCAATTTGGGGTCAGAAGGAAACTGTTTACAGGGGCCATGTTGCACCTGGCTGTTCCTTTAGATTATGTATTTATTCATTCTCTTGGCCATAATGCCTGGTGTAGTGAATGACACATACTGATGGGGTGATTAACAAGTAATTACTAGAGGGAGGGAGGAAGAAAAGGCTGGACAAACTACTGAGTAGACATTTCTAACATTTTCACAGTGCTTCAGACAATGCCGTCTTCCTTGGGAATGCATATTTGAAATGGGACTTGAAATTTGGGAATACAAAGTTACACATCAGTTTGGTTAGCTCTGGCCTGTGCCAACTATAAGTTTTCCACAAGCATTAGCTATTTACTCCCTTATTTGAACTGTTTCCTGGTAATAGCACTAGGGACAAAAATAATTCATGTCTTAATGAGGCTGAATTCTTACCTTTTGTTCCCTGGAATTTCAAATTGGACCCTGGAGTCCAATGGACTCCATATGATGGAAGAACTATTAAACATTTTGGAAAGGTTTTTGAATTGCCACTTACAGAATCGGTCGGAAAAATGATTTAGCAGAGTCTGCCTTGATGAAGTAGTTTACCTCACCTTTTGAGCAACTCTACACTTTTGGCCCAGTGAAGATTCAATGATAATAAGGATCTCTCTGCACAGAGGCTAATTACATTATGAAAATAGAAACTAAACCAGCTTCAGTGTTGCTTCCTCTAGGCAGATTTCATTGATACAAGATGGGGGCTCGTTCTTCCCTCAAAGAATGAACATGGGAATTGGAAATTACAAATTCAGAATCATTGATTTTCTTGTGCCCTTGTCGAAGCCACTTAACTCTCTTGGCCTTTCCCCACACTGCTCATCTCTTCCATTAGCTACAAAGGAGAGATGGGTTTAGGATCCTCTGATGAGGATTAATAAATCAATACCTGTAAATTCCTTCAAAGACTGAATTCTCATGAGCTCAACTTTTCTTCCCCTAAATAGAAAATGGCCTGTGTCCAGTATACCGCATACTTTCCAGTATATAGATAATTTAAAATTATCTCAAATGAATTCTATCTACTTCACAAAGTTGAAAGCTAGGAGAAGGCACAATATTGAAGATTCAACAGAGATGTGTTTCAGAATTGAATGTTACTGGTAGGTAAAATATTCTATATGTATGATAAAAACTCAACTATAGAAACTCAGCCACGGGAACATCAAACTTTCATGAATTTTTATTTTAGGGTAACTATCAAATTATTATTAGTCACTAGATGGGTTGGTGATAAGGCCCTAAGTAAAGAGAATGACCTATTTACATGGCCACAAAAGAAACAAGTGGGAAGTGGAGAGAGGCGAATGGGGCAGAAAAAGACCCAAAGAAGGTTATTGGCTGTTAGTTTATTTTTTAGCTTAACTCCATTAGACGCAGGATATCACTCTGTGCTAAGATATTGTCTGCCAATATAGTTTTTGGAAACACTTAAACTTCAAAATCAATGTGAAGGGGCAGAAGCTTGGCCCAAACAACTGGAACTAATTTTCAAGAGACACAAAGTTTATTTCTGGCTCAGTGTGAAGAACTTAGGAAAAGTAATGAGTACCATGAGACACCTACTGAAACAGAAGTTTCAAGATGAATAGGAAAGAAGTATTTTTAAAAGTGTCAGGTTCTGAAAATTGCTATAAACAAATGTGGATCTATAGAATAACAGAGACTAAAATCTGAATACAGTATACAGAATAATTTCATAATTTAAAACATATCATATTACCTTAATTTTAAGAGTAGTAAATGCTCAATAAACAAATTTTAGAAAATTCTCAGCATTCAAAAAAATATTATCTAGTCTCATTTAGAAATAGTTACTTTAAGTATTTTACCATTTTTCCTTCCATTCTTACCTGCATTTCTTTCTTATTTTTTTAAGAACTTTTTTTTAAGTCTAAAAATAATTTATATATTTTTAGGAAAAATTTGGAAATTAGAGAAATATAGAATGGTTTTTAAAATATTTGTCAATCTGTCAACAAGCAGTTTGTCTCAAAAATTAAAAAACTAGATTGAAGCCAGCTCCTGCATGGTTCTGATTATGTCTCATGTAGATGATAGTGGCCCCTCATAAGCCTTGCTAATTCCAGTGTTCGCCCACCGCCATCCATCTTACATTCTGTAAGCCAAAGCAAATGGAGAGGACCTAAAATCCTTAGCTTGGATTTAACAACCCAGCCCCAATCTTCTAGCGATACCCAATGCTATTTTTATCTCCTACGTGCTGGCCAAACTTGCCTAACCATAATTCCATACTGTAGACATGGACTGGGCTGTTCTACTCCACACTTTGCTCATTCCAGTACTAATGCCTAGAAATCCATCTATCTCCTGGGCATGTTCATAACTTACTTGTCCTCATGGGTTCACTTCAGATAGATAGATAGATAGATAGATAGATAGATAGATAGATAGATGATAGATAGATAGATATTTGTAAATCTCTCAGCAAGCAATAACCATTGTTAATATTTTGGAGATACAGTATTTGTTTCCAGTTTTTTACCAAATATTTTTACATAGCTTTTGCATACAATTCTGCTGGGGATTTTTGCACTTAAAATTATAACCATAACATATATACACTACCAAATGTAAAATAGATAGCTAGTGGGAAGCAGCCGCATAGCACAGGGAGATCAGCTCAGTGCTTTGTGTCCACCTAGAGGGGTGGGATAGGGAGGGTAGGAGGGAGATGCAAGAGGGAGGAGATATGGGGATATATGTATATGTATAGCTGATTCACTTTGTTGTACAGCAGAAACTAACACAACGCTGTAAAGCAATTATACTCCAATAAAGATGTTAAAAAAACTTATAACCATACAACCTAACAACTCCACTCCTGGGCATTTATCCTAGAGAAATGAAAACTTCATAAAAAAAAAAAAACCACAATGGGGCTTCCCTAGTGGCACAGTGGTTGAGAGTACGCCTGCCGATGTGGGGGGCGTCGGTTCGTGCCCCGGTCCGGGAGGATCCCACATGCCGCGGAGCGGCTGGGCCCGTGAGCCATGGCCGCTGAGCCTGCGCGTCCAGAGCCTGTGCTCTGCAATGGGAGAGGCCACAACAGTGAGAGGCCCGCGTACCGCAAAAAAAAAAACAAAACCACAATGAGGTATCACCTCACACCAGTCAGAATGGCCATGATTGAAGTGTGTACAAATAATAAATGTTGGAGAGGGTGTGGAGAAAAGGGAACCCTTGTACACTGTTGGTGGGAATGTAAATTGATACAGCCACTATGGAGAACAGTATGGAGGTTCCTTAAAAAATTAAACATAGAGCTACTATATGATGCAGAAATCCCACTTCTGAGCATATATCCAGAAAAGACGGAAGCTCTAATTTGAAAAGATACACACACCCTGTTCATTGCAGCAGTATTTACAATAGCCAAGACATAGAAGCAACCTGAATGTCCATTGACAGATGAATGGATAAAGGAGATGTGGCACATATATATAATGGAATATTACTCAGCCTTAAAAAGAATGAAATCATGCCATTTTCAGCAACGTGGACAGACTTAGATTATCATACTAAGTGAAGTAAGGCAGTCAGAGAAAGACAAATACCATATGATATCACTTATATGTGGAATCTTAGAAAAAATGATACAAATGAACTTACATACAAAACAGAAATAGACCCACAGACATAGAAAACAAACTTATGGTTACCAAAGGGGAAAGTGGTGGGAGGAGGCGGGGGAATTAGGAGTTTGAGATTGACATATACACACTACATAAAGGAGATAACCAACAAGGACCTACTGCATAGCCCAGGGAACTATACTTAATATTTTGCAATAACCTATAAGGGAAAAGAATTGGAAAAAGCATATATATATATATATATATATATATATATATATATATATATATATATGTATGTATAACCGAATCACTTTGCTGTACTCCTGAAACTAACACAACATTGTAAATCAATTATATCTCAATTAAAAAAACCTGTACAAAAATGTTCATAGCAGCTTTATTTGTAATAGCCCAAAGCTGGTTACAACCCCAGTGTTCTTCAACGACTCGATGGGTAAACAAACTGGTATATTCCCGTCACAGGATGCTACTCAGCACTAAAAAGGAAGAACTATTTATATGTGCAAAACTTGGATGAATCACAAGAAAATTATGCTGAGTAATAAAAGCCGATCTTGAAAGACTACATATTGTATGCATTTATAGAACATTCTTGAAATGATAAAATTATATAGAGATGGAAAACACATCCGTGATTGCCAGGAGAAGTGGGGCAAAGAGGTGCCTGTACCTGCAAAAGGGTGGCACGAGGGGTTTCTGCGATGGGACTGCTCTCAACCTTGATGGTGGTGGTGGTTACATGAATACACACATGTTAAAAGACTGCATAGCACTAAACACACACATACACACATGCATGTAAAACTGGTAAAACCTGAGTAAGGTCAGTGGATTGTATCAATAGCAATTTCTTGGTTGTGATATTGGACTGCAGTTGTGTAGGATATTGCCCTTGGGGGAACTGAGTGAAGGACACACAGGACCTTGCTGTATTATTTCTTACAACTGCATATGAGCCTACAATTATCTTACAATGAAGAATTAAGACAAAACAAAAACAAAACAAGCATTTTACCATGTAAATATAATTTTAGACAGGAAAACTCTTTGTAAACATAATTTTAATGCCTATATAATACCCTATTCTAGAAACATTATTTGTCTAACCATTTCTCTAATATGAGATATTTAACACAGAGCCGTGTGAACATTAACATGTCACAAATAACACTGTAAAGAAGATCTTTGTGCATAAAACTACCCCATTTCAGAGTGTTTCCTTAGAAAAATATTTCATAAAGTGAGTGCTGCAGGATATTCACAGCTGTAATACAAAAATAATGTTCTATGATTAAATATATTTGGGAAGCAGCTTTGTTCATTCCGGGAATTCTCATAGTCTTTAATAGACAAAAGTATGTTGCAAATCACCCAGAGGCAATAATATAATCAATGTTTCCCAAAAAACCGTATTTTCTCTGGAAAAACTCATGACAGATTAAAGATGACTACCAGTTCTTTGACTCTGCACACACACCCCTCCTCCCCCTACTGCCTGAATCTGGGTGGGCTCTGTGACTGCCTCGATCAGTAGAATTCAGTGGAAATGCTGTACCAATTTCTGGGCACACACTTTAAGAAACTGGCAGATTCCACTTTCTTCCTCTTGGAACACCCTGTTTGGGAGAACCCAGCAGCCATGTAAGAGGTCTGAGTACACTGTAACTGCCCTGTGAGCCCAAGCTAGCCAAAGGGAGAGATTGTGTGAAAAGAAGGAGATGTTTAGCCAGCCCCAGCTGTTCCAGCAATCTCACCTTAGGCATTAGATATGAGAATAATGCCATCTTAGAAGTTTTAGCTCCAACAGAAGCAAGTGGAGTAAAACCAAGGAAGCAAGCCAATAGCCAGGACCAAGACTTGGGATGTATACTACCACTGAAGCCTTCTTTGACAATTCAAGACACTTGAGAAACCTAGCTGAAGCCATGGTAAAGCAAAGACAAGCCATTCCCACTGTACTCTGCCCAGAGTCGCAAACCATAAAGTCGTTAGCACAATAAAATGGTTGTTTATACCACTAAATACAGGCTTGTTTGTTACACAGAAATAGCTAACCATTATACCCCTTCTTTTTTTTACCCAAGGACAGTGATGCATGGTGTTTATGATCAACTGGTTTTAGAATCAGGGTACCAAAATACTCTGTAATTTACTAATGATGTGAGCTTGGGAAATTAAACTCTTTAAAACTGAGTTTTCTCATTGGTATACTTACTTTACTGAGTTGGGAGACTGAAATGAGATTATGCCTGTAAAGTGCTTAGTACCATGCCTAGCAGGCAGTAAGTGCAAAGCAATATCTACAGCATTCTATCACTGGTCAACCAGGGCTCTGCGGGACAGAAAAGGAGTTACTGCATTAAAGAGCATGTACATTTTTACTTTCTTAATAAAGATGAGCAAACTGCTTCCAGAAAGAATGCACCAGTTTACACTCATCTGTATGATGTGAAAGTTGAAAAAACTTTTTATTCTAGAGCAGGGCTTGACAAATTTTCCTGTATTGAGCCAGATAGTAAATATTTCAGGCTTTGCGGGCTGTGTGATTTCTGTCACTACTCAACTCTGCTGTTTAAGCATGAAATCAGCCATAGGAAAAGGACATGGCTGTTTGCAAATGGACATGGACTGTTTGCAATGGACATGGCTGTTTGCAATAAAGCTTTATTTATAAAAATTGAGGTGGGCTGGATTTGGTTTGAAGGATTTCACTTGCCAACCTCTTTTCTAGAGATTGAACCCAGAAGGTTTTAACCCTGGGGATATACTCATAGAGTGTTGAGAAACTCTGTGGACCTTTCTCTTTCAAGACAAACTGGCTACTTTTCTAGGCATATCTGTGAACACCCCAAGCAGGATAGCTTCAATTTTGCCATATTACTTCCTGCAAGATTAGCTACATCAGCTGCTTTTACAAATTTTAATTGGTAATGATGTACGCACAAGGCATACATACCCTAGTACTTGGTTAAGCTTGCAATTAGGAAAGTCAGCTTTTTTCTTGAAGCAAAAGTGATTTGGATTCTTTTTTAAGCACAAAGTAGATATTCAAAGTTAACTAAAGCAACAAGCATAATCACTAAATATAGACAGTAGGCTTTGATAGAAAAAGCCTGGGTTAGCAAAGAAAAGGCCTGAGTTCTGCTTCCAGTTTTAGCTTAACTAGCTGTGTGACTTTGGGGAAGTCATACATCTGGCCCTCTGTGTGTTAGAAATTTATAAAATGGGACTAAAAATTGCTTCCTTGGCTGCCTTATAACATTTTAAAAAGCATAAAATGCCACATGAAATTGATAAATCTCATATTTTCCTATAGTTAATTATTTGTGCATCACCTCCCCGGTTGAGCTCCTTGGGGATAGGAGTGATGTCTTATGCATTTTAAAATCCTCACTTCTTGGCACAGTGCTTAGTACACCAAGCAATCAATAAATGTTTGCAAAATGAAGGACTAAATGGATGGATGAATGCAAGAATTTGTAAACATCCCAATGAATAAGAGCAGATATTAAAACGAGGTTGATTATCATTAAGCAAATCAATACATTTTGGAAAGATATTTGTGAGTGGAGTATTACTTCCATCAGGAGTTTCACTGGGCCATCTCCTCCTCTGAACCCCTGGGATACAAAAAGACTTGGTGTCTCAGGTGACTCACTCTGTATCTAGCCACCAATCAACTTCTGTTCTGAGAGCTCCTGTTAGGTATTGATGTTGGCCTTATTTTTAAACTAAAAGTGATTGCTTTGTCCAAAAGCCATATACATAATTGCAATTTGCAGCCTTTGAAGTGGACATCAGAGAAAAAAATATAACAGCTGTGTTTTAATCTGTTACAATCTAAAGTAATATTGTTACTTTAAGAAACCTAAAGTGAAATTAAAACGGATGGATTATATAAGCACTTGTAAAGTTAATTCAGTACAATTGATGCTTTAAGGCAATATCATTTAGAGGAGCAGAATTGTTTAGCTTTTTATACAGTGATGCATGTCTTCTCCTTCACTGGTCAAATTAGCCATCCTTGAATGAAACTCTTGAAAGCTTTCACAGCCTTAGAAAGCTTCGGAATTCTCCACTTTGCAAATCCATGATACCTGCTGCCATGGTATTTTATATCTAATCTGACGAACTGATCAACAGTTTGCAAATAAGTGTTCCTCCCAAAAGATCTTTTACAAGGAAAAATCTCCACAGGTGTGACTGTTGAATAATGGATGTACTTAAAGGACTGGACGCTAATTTGCATAAGCAAATGCTTTCCTTGGCGATACTGTCTAAGTGAGAAGGAGATTGCATTCGCCCTCCTTAGCAGGGCTGCCTTGGCCACACAGACCTTACTGCAGGAGTAGATAGCCAAGATCTCAAATGAGGATTATTAGAGACTGCTGTTAATCAGAATGACTGTTTCACCTCAGAAAATGCAGGAGGGGAACCTTATTGCTTTCTCAACAACTTTTTGCTGTGACTCAAGAAAGAGGATTTATGTTGAATCTTGCTTTCCTGATCAGCACACTTTTGCATAATTCTGACTCGAGGTATCCCAACTCTTTTCCTCTTCCAGAAGAGACACATCATAGGATAGACTTAGTAGTGCCTTTTTGGTGTGTACATATACATCAAGGTCTCCAGGACAGAGAATTAAGGAAACTTGGTCTCTCCCATCCCTCATTTACCAGAATTTACATAATTCTGATAATAGGCTGCATTTTACTTTTTTTTTTTTTTTTTACCCAGACACATTTGACTTTTGCCAAGCCTAAGATGTAGACAGAGTATATGTTATTATCCTCGACTGAAAGAAGAGCAAACAAAGGAGATGAGGTGACTTGGAGCTATGATAATTATTCTACCACAACCTAAAATTCCTTAAGTAAAAATGTACTGAATGGCTTTAAGGAAAAATGCATAAGACATTTATTGTCAGTTTATAGCTGACCCTGGAGGGTCAAAATCAGTCACTGCTCTATACTCCTTGCTCAGATGGAGTTAATATCTCCAATTCTATATTGTGAAACCCGAGGCCTGGAATGGTAAGTCAACAATGACAGTGACAGACACAGGTAAGGCTGTCACTACATTTCAACACTAATAGAAATCACAGGCATTGTTTCCCAATGTTACAACAATTTTCAAACACACAGGCGAGTTGAAAGAACTTTACAGTAAACACCCACATACCCGCCGTAGACCATTAACACTGCACTGCATTTGCTTTAACTTACCTAACCTCTCCATAGTCAACCAACCACCTCATTTTTGACACATTTTAAAGTACACTGCCGACATCAAAACACTCCTTCCTAAACACTTCGGTATGCATATCTTTAACTACAATTCAGTATTTGTTTACAGTTTTTTTTCTTTTGAGGCAAATTTCACATACAATAAAGTGCAAAAATCCTCACTGTACAGTTGTTTGGGTTTTGACAGAATCATACACCTTTATAACCAAATTCCTATCAAGATACAGAACATGACCTTCACCCAAAAATACTTCCTCATACCCCTTCACAGTCAGCAGCCACTCCCACCTCCCATAACCAGAGGCGGCCAATATTCTGATCTTTTTCCACCTTAGACTAGCATTGCCTGATCTAGAATTTTATATAAATGGAATCATATAGTATGTACTCTTTTATATTAGCCTTATTTCGCCCAACATATTGTATCTGAGAGTCATCTGTGTTGTTGTATCCTTAGTTTTTCTTTTAATTGCTGTGTGGTGTTCCACTGTATGAGTCATACCAGTTTGTTTATTCATTCTCCAAGTAATTGACCCCAGCGCTGTTTCCAGTTTGGGCAATTAAGTTTAAGGCTGCTAGGACTTCTAGCAAAAGGCTTTTGTGAACTTCTTTTTTCCTTCCCTATAGGCATATGTTTAGTTACATATGAGGCCATGCAAACATTTCCAAAGTCATGATGCCATCTGCACTTATTCATTTATTTATTTATTTATTTGGCGGTACTCAGGCCTCTCACTGTTGTGGCCTCTCCCGTTGCGGAGCACAGGCTCCGGACGCCCAGGCTCAGCGGCCATGGCTCATGGGCCCAGCCGCTCCGCGGCATGTGGGATCTTCCCGGACCGGGACACGAACCTGTGTTCCCTGCATCGGCAGGCGGACTCTCAACCACTGCGCCACCAGGGAAGCCCCCATTTATTTTTAATTGAAGTATAGTTGATTTACAATATTGTGTTAGTTTCAGGTGTACAGCAAAGTGATTCAGTTATATATTGGGTTGGCCACAAAGTTTGTTTGGGTTTTTCCGTAACATCCTACAGAAAAACTCGAATGAACTTTTTGGTCAACCCAATATATATATTTTTTCAGATTCTTTTCCACTATACGTTATTATAAGATATGGAATACAGTTCCCTGTGCTATACAATAAATCCTTGCTGCTCATCTATTTTACCTATAGTAGTTTGTATCTGTTAATCCCATATTCCTAATTTCTCCCTCCCCCACTGCCTTTCCCCCTTGATAACCAAAACTTTGTTTTCTGCTGTTTCTGTTTTGTGTATAAATTCATTTGTACTATTTTTTAGATTCCACATATAAGTGATATCATATGGTATTTGTCTTTCCCTGTCTGACATACTTTACTGAGTATAATATACTCTAGGTCCATCTCCATTGCTGCAAATGGCAATATTTCATTGTTTTACAGCTGAGTAATATTCCATTTGTATATATATACCACATCTTCTTAAATCAGCCATTTGTTGATGGGCACTTGGGTTGTTGCCATGTCTTGGCTATTGTAAATAGTGCTGCTATGAATATTGGAGTGTGTGTATCTTTTCTAGTTAGAGTTTTCAGTTTTTTCTGGATATATACCCAAGAGTGAGATTGCAGGATCATATGGTAGCTATACTTTAAGTTTTTTAAGGAACCTCCACACTGTTTTCCATAATGGCTACACAAATTTGCATTCCCACCAACAGTGTAGAAGGGTTGCCTTCTCTCAACACCCTCTGCAGCACTTTTTAAAAAGATTTTGTTGATGTGGACCATTTTTAAAGTCTTTATTGAATTTGTTACAGTATTGCTTCTGTTTTATGTTTTGTTTTTTTGGCTGCGAGGCATGTGGTATCGATCTTAGCTCCACGACCAGGGATCGAACCCATGCCCCGTGCATTGGAAGGCGAAGTCTTAACCACTGGACCACCAGGGAAGTCCCCTCTCCATTATTTATTGTTTGTAGACTTTCTGATGATGGCAATTCTGATGGGTGTGAGATGATACCTCATTCTGGTTTTGATTTCCATTTCTCTAATAATTAGTGATGTTAAGAATCTTTCCATGTGCCTGTTGGCCATCTGTATGTCTTCTTTGGAGAAATGTCTATTTAGGTCTTCTGACAATTTTTTGATTTTTTTTTTTACATGTTTATTGGAGTATAATTGCTTTACAATGGTGTGTTAGTTTCTGCTTTATAACAAAGTGAATCAGTTATACATATACATATGTTCCCATCTCTCTTCCCTCTTGCGTCTCCCTCCCTCCCACCCTCCCTATCCCACCCCTCTAGGTGGTCACAAAGCACCGAGCTGATCTCCCTGTGCTATGCGGATGCTTCCCACTAGCTATCTACCTTATGTTTGGTAGTGTATATATGTCCATGCCTCTCTCACGCTTTGTCACAGCTTAGCCTTCCCCCTCCCCATATCCTCAAGTCCATTCTCTAGAAGGTCTGTGTCTTTATTCCTGTCTTACCCCTAGGTCCTTCACGACATTTTTTTCCCTTAAATTCCATATATATGTGTTAGCATACGGTATTTGTCTTTCTCTTTCTGATGTACTTCACTCTGTATGACAGACTCTAGGTCTATCCACCTCATTACAAATAGCTCAATTTCGTTTCTTTTTATGGCTGAGTAATATTCCATTGTATATATGTGCCACATCTTCTTTATCCATTCATCTGTTGATGGACACTTAGGTTGTTTCCATCTCTGGGCTATTGTAAATAGAGCTGCAATGAACACTGTGGTACATGACTCTTTTTGAATTATGGTTTTCTCAGGGTATATGCCCAGTAATGGGATTGCTGGGTCATATGGTAGTTCTATTTGTAGTTTTTTAAGGAACCTCCATACTGTTCTCCATAGTGGCTGTATCAATTCACATTCCCACCAACAGTGCAAGAAGGTTCCCTTTTCTCCACACCCTCTCTAGCATTTATTGTTTCTAGATTTTTTGATGATGGCCATTCTGACTGGTGTGAGATGATATCTCATTGTAGTTTTGATTTGCATTTCTCAAATGATTAATGATGTTGAGCATTCTTCCATGTGTTTGTTGGAAGTCTGTATATCTTCTTTGGAGAAATGTCTATTTAGGTCTTCTGCCCATTTTTGGATTGGGTTATTTGTTTTTTGGTTATTGAGCTGCATGAGCTGCTTATAAATTTTGGAGATTAATCCTTTGTCAGTTGCTTCATTTGCAAATATTTTCTCCCATTCTGAGGGTTGTCTTTTGGTCTTTTTTATGGTTTCCTTTGCTGTGCAAAAGCTTTGAAGTTTCATTAGGTCCCATTTGTTTATTTTCGTTTCCATTTCTCTAGAAGGTGGGTCAAAAAGAATCTTCCTGTGATTTATGTCATAGAGTGTTCTGCCTATGTTTTCTCTAAGAGTTTGATAGTTTCTGGCCTTACATTTAGGTCTTTAATCCATTTTGAGCTTATTTTTGTGTATGGTGTTAGGGAGTGATCTAATCTCATACTTTTACATGCACTTGTCCAGCTTTCCCAGCACCACTTATTGAAGAGGCTGTCTTTTCTCCACTGTACATTCCTGCCTCCTTTATCAAAGATAAGATGACCATATGTGCGTGGGCTTATCTCTGGGATTTCTATCCTGTTCCATTGATCTATATTTGTGTTTTTGTGCCAGTACCATACTGTCTTGATTACTGTAGCTTTGTAGTATAGTCTGAAGTCAGGGAGCCTGATTCCTCAAGCTCCATTTTTCGTTCTCAAGATTGATTTGGCTATTTGGGGTCTTTTGTGTTCCCATACAAATTGTGAAATTTTTTGTTCTAGCTCTGTGAAAAATGCCAGTGGTAGTTTGATAGGGATTGCATTGAATCTGTAGATTGCTTTGGGTAGTATACTCATTTTCACAATGTTGATTCTTCCAATCCAAGAACGTGGTATATCTTTCCATCTATTTGTATCATCTTTAATTTCTTTCATCAGTGTCTTATAATTTTCTGCATACAGGTCTTTTGTCTCCTTAGGTAGGTTTATTCCTAGATAGTTTATTCTTTTTGTTGCAGTGGTAAATGGGAATGTTTTCTTGATTTCACTTTCAGATATTTCATCATTAGTGTATAGGAATGCCACCGATTTCTGTGCATTAATTTTGCATACTGCTACTTTACCAAATTCATTGATTAGTTCTAGTAGTTTTCTGGTAGCATCTTTAGGATTCTCTATGTATAGTATCATGTCATCTGCAAACAGTGACAGCTTTACTCCTTTTCCGATTTGGATTCCTTTTATTTCCTTTTCTTCTCTGATTGCTGTGGCTAAAACTTCCAAAACTTTGTTGAATAAGAGTGGTGAGAGTGGGCAACCTTGTCATGTTCCTGATCTTACTGGAAATGCTTTCAGTGTTTCACCATTGAGGATGATGTTGGCTGTGGGTTTGTCATATATGGCCTTTATTATGTTGAGGAAAGTTCCCTCTATGCCTACACTCTGGAGGGTTTTTATCATAAATTTGTGTTGAATTTTGTCGAAAGCTTTCTCTGCATCTATTGAGATGATCATATGGTTTTTCTCCTTCAATTTGTTAATATGGTGTATCCCGTTGATTGATTTGCGTATATTGAAGAATCCTTGCATTCCTGGGATAAACCCCACTTGATCATGGTGTATGATCCTTTTAATGTGCTGTTGGATTCTGTTTGCTAGTATTTTGTTGAGGATTTTTGCATATATGTTCATCAGTGATATTGGCTTGTAGTTTTCTTTCTTTGTGACATCTTTGTCTGGTTTTGGTATCAGGGTGATGGTGGCCTCGTAGAATGAGTTTGGGAGTGTTCCTCCCTCTGCTATATTTTGGAAGAGTTTGAGAAGGACAGTTGTTAGCTCTTCTCTAAATGTTTGATAGAATTCGCCTGTGAAGACATCTGGTCCTGGGCTTTTGTTTGTTGGAAGAATTTTAATCACAGTTTCAATTTCAGTGCTTGTGATTGGTCTGTTCATATTTTCTATTTCTTCCTGATTCAGTCTTGGCAGATTGTGCATTTCTAAGAATTTGTCCATTTCTTCCAAGTTGTCCATTTTATTGGCATAGAGTTGCTTGTAGTAATCTCTCATGATCTTTTGTATTTCTGCAGTGTCAGTTGTTACTTCTCCTTTTTCATTTGTAATTCTATTGATTTGAGTCTTCTCCCTTTTTTTCTTGATGAATCTGGCTAATGGTTTATCAATTTTGTTTATCTTCTCAAAGAACCAGCTTTTAGTTTTATTGATCTTTGCTATTGTTTCCTTCATTTCTTTTTCATTTATTTCTGATCTGATTTTTATGATTTCTTTCCTTCTGCTAACTTTAGGGTTTTTTTGTTCTTCTTTCTCTAATTGCTTTAGGTGCAAGGTTAGGTTGTTTATTCGAGATGTTTCCTGTTTCTTAAGGTAGGATTGTATTGCTATAAACTTCCCTCTTAGAACTGCTTTTGTGGCATCCCATAGATTTTGGGTCGTCAGGTCTCCACTGTCATTTGTTTCTAGGTATTTTTTGATTTCCTCTTTGATATCTTCAGTGATCACTTCGTTATTAAGTAGTGTATTGTTTAGCCTCCATGTGTTTGTATTTTTTACAGATCTTTTCCTGTAATTGATATCTTGTCTCATAGCGTTGTGGTCAGAAAAGATACTTGATACAATTTTCTTAAATTTACCAAGGCTTGATTTGTGACCCAAGATATGATCTATCCTGGAGAATGTTCCATGAGCACTTGAGAAAAATGTGTATTCTGTTGTTTTTGGATGGAATGTCATATAAATATCAATTAAGTCCATCTTGTTTAATGTATCATTTAAAGCTTGTGTTTTCTTATTTATTTTCATTTTGGATGATCTGTCCATGGGTGAAAGTGGGGTGTTAAAGTCCCCTACTATGAATGTGTTACTGTCGATTTCCCCTTTTATGGCTGTTACTATTTGCCTTATGTATTGAGGTGCTCCTATGTTGGGTGCATAAATATTTATAATTGTTATATATTCTTCTTGGATCGATCCCTTGATCATTATGTAGTGTCCTTCTTTGTCTCTTGTAATAGTCTTTATTTTAAAGTCTATTTTGTCTGATATGAGAATTGCTACTCCAGCTTTCTTTTGGTTTCGATTTGCATTAAATATCTTCTTCCATCCCCTTACTTTCAGTCTGTATGTGTCTCTAGGTCTGAAGTGGGTCTCTTGTAGACAGCAAATATATGGGTCTTGTTTTTGTATCCATTCAGCCAATCTGTGTCTTTTGGTGGAAGCATTTAGTCCATTTACATTTAAGGTAATTATCGATATGTATGTTCCTATTCCCATTTTCTTAATTGTTTTAGGTTCATTATTGTAGGTCTTTTCCTTCTGTTGTGTTTCTTGTTTAGAGAAGTTCCTTTAGCAGTTGTTGTAAAGCTGGTTTGGTGGTGCTGAACTCTCTCAGCTTTCGCTTGTCTGTAAAGGTTTTAATTTCTCCATCAAATCTGAATGAGATCCTTGCTAGGTAGAGTAATCTTGGTTGCAGGTTTTTCTCCTTCATCACTTTAAATATGTCCTGCCAGTCCTTTCTGGCTTGCAGAGTTTCTGCTGAAAGATCAGCTGTTAACCTTGTGGGGATTCCCTTGTGTGTTATTTGTTGTTTTTCCCTTGCTGCTTTTAATATGTTTTCTTTGTATTTAATTTTTGACAGTTTGATTAATATGTGTCTTGGCGTATTTCTCCTTGGATTTATCCTGTATGGGACTCTCTGTGCTTCCTGGACTTGATTAACTATTTCCTTTCCCATATTAGGGAAGTTTTCAACTATAATCTCTTCAAATATTTTCTCAGTCCCTTTCTTTTCCTCTTCTTCTTCTGGAACCCCTATAATTCGAATGTTGGTGTGTTTAATGTTGTCCCAGAGGTCTCTGAGACTGTCCTCAGTTCTGTTCATTCTTTTTTCTTTATTCTGCTCTGCAGTAGTTATTTCCACTATTTTATCTTCCAGGTCACTTATCCATTCTTCTGCCTCAGTTATTCTGCTATTGATCCCATCTAGAGTATTTTTAATTTCATTTATTGTGTTGTTCATCATTGTTTGTTTCATCTTTAGTTCTTCTAGGTCCTTGTTAAATGTTTCTTGCATTTTGTCTATTCTATTTCCAAGATTTTGGATCATCTTTACTATCATTATTCTGAATTCTTTTTCAGGTAGACTGCCTATTTCCTCTTCATTTGTTAGGTCTGGTGGGTTTTTATCTTGCTCCTTCATCTGTTGTGTGTTTTTCTGTCTTCTCATTTTGCTTATCTTACTGTGTTTGAGGTCTCCTTTTTGCAGGCTGCAGGTTCGTAGTTCCCGTTGTTTTTGGTGTCTGTCCCCAGTGACTAACGTTGCTTCAGTGGGTTGTGTAGGCTTCCTGGTGGAGGGGACTAGTGCCTGTGTTCTGGTGGATGAGGCTGGATCTTGTCTTTTTGGTGGGCAGTTCCACGTCTGGTGGTGTTTTCTGGGGTGTCTGTGGACTCATTATGATTTTAGGCAGCCACTCTGCTAATGGTTGGTATTGTGTTCCTGTCTTGCTAGTTGTTTGGCACAGGATGTCCAGCACGGTAGCTTGCTGGTCGTTGAGTGAAGCTGGGTACTGGTGTTGAGATGGAGATCTCTGGGAGATTTTCGCCGTTTGATATTATGTGGAGCTGGGAGGTCTCTTGTGGACCAGTGTCCTGAAGTTGGCTCTCCCACCTCAGAGGCACAGCACTGACTCCTGGCTGCAGCACCAAGAGCCTTTCATCCACAGGGAAAAAGACGAAAAGGGGAAAAAATCATAAATCTTGCTCTCAAAGTCCACCTTCTTAATTTGGGATGATTCGTTGTCTATTCATGTATTCCACAGATGCAGGGTACATCAAGTTGATTGTGGAGCTTTAATCCGCTGCTTCTGAGGCTTCTGGGAGAGATTTCCCTTTCTCTTCTTTGTTCTCACAGCTCCCAGGGGCTCAGCTTTGGATTTGGCCCCGCCTCTGTGTGTAGGTCGCTGGAGGGCGTCTGTGCTTCGCTCAGACAGGACGGGGTTAAAGGAGCCGCTGATTCGGGGAGCTCTGGCTCACTCAGGCCGTGGGGGAGGGAGGGGCACTGCGTGCGGGGCGAGCCTGTGGTGTCAGAGGCCGGCGTGACGTTGCACCAGCCTGAGGCGCGCCGCGCGTTCTCCTGGGGGAGTTGTCCCTGGATCACGGGACCCAGGCAGTGGTGGGCTGCACAGGCTCCAAGGAGGGGAGGTGTGGGTAGTGGCCTGTGCTCGCACACAGGCTTCTTGTTGGCGGCAGCAGCAGCCTTAGCGTCTCATGCCCGTCTCTGGGGTCCGCGCTGTTAGCTGTGGCTCGCGCCCGTCTCTGGAGCTCCTTTAAGCAGCGCTCTTAATCCCCTCTGCTCGCGCACCAGGAAACAAAGTGGGAAGAAAAAGTCTCTTGCCTCTTCGGCAGGTCCAGACTTTTCCCCAGAATCCCTCCCGGCTAGCCGTGGCGCACTAGCCCCCTGCAGGCTGTGTTCATGCCGCCAACCCCAGTCCTCTCCCTGCGCTCCAACCAAAGCCCGAGCCTCAGCTCCCAGCCCCCGCCCGCCCGGGCTGGTGAGTGCTGGTCAGCCCTGATCCTCTGTGCGGGAATCTCTCCACTTTGCCCTCCGCACCCCTGTTGCTGCACTCTCCTCTGCGGCTCCGAAGCTTTCCCTCTTCACCCCCTGCAGTCTCCGCCCGCGAAGGGGCTTCCTAGTGTGTGGAAACCTTTCCTCTTTCACAGCTCCCTCCCACTGGTGCAGGTCCTGTCCCTATCCTTTTGTCTCTGTTTATTCTTTTTTCTTTTGCCCTACCCAGGTACGTGGGGGGTTTCTTGCCTTTTGGGATGTCTGAGGTCTTCTGCCAGCGTTCAGTAGGTGTTCTGTAGGAGTTCTTCCCCGTGTAGATGTATTTCTGGTGTATCTGTGGGGAGGAAGGTGATCTCCGCGTCTTACTCTTCTGCCATCTTCCCGGAAGCCCGTTTTTTTTTTTTTTTTTTTTTTTAATATTGAGTTGTTCGAGCTATTTGTATGTTTTGGATATTAACCCCCTGTCAGTTGCATCATTTGCAAATATTTTCTCTCATTCTGTAGGTTGTCTTTTTGTTTTGTTGATGGTTTTCTTTGCTGTGCAAAAGCTTTTAAGTTTGATTAGGTCCCATTTGTTTATTTTTGCATTTATTTCTTTTGCCTTGGGAGACTAAGAAAATATTGCTATGATTTATGTTCGAGAATGCTTTGCCTATGTTCTTTTCTAGGAGTTTTATGGTGTCATGTCTTATATTTAGGTCTTCAAACCATTTTGAGTTTATTTTTTCATATGGTGTGAGGGAGTGTTCTAATTTCGTTGATCTACATGCAGCTGTCCAGCTTTCCCAACACCACTTGCTGAAGAGACTGTCTTTTCTCCAGATATAGTCTTGCCTCCTTTGTCATAAATTAATTGACCATGGGTGTCTGGGTTTATTTCTGGGCTCTCTCTTCTGTTCCACTGATCTATATGTCTGTTTTTGTGCCAATTCTATGCTGTTTGGTACAACTCACGTAATCGTTAAAAGAATATTTAATGTAGATGGTATTATTCTCATTTTGCAAAAGAGGAAATTAAGTTTATAGAAGTCGCTTATCCAACTAAGTGATAAAGTTATGATCCAAATCTGTGTCCACTGTCATCATGCCACAGTGCCTCCCCTCAGAGCTCCAACCCCACTCAGTTATTTTCATTTCCCTGAGCAGCCCTTGCCCTCTCAGACTTTTGCACAAAATCATCCCTTTTCTCCTGAAACACTTTCTCTAACTTTACTTAGTTTACTCCTACTCATCACTTGAGAGTCAGCTCAAATATCACATCTTCCAGAAACCTTTTCTATTTTTCCCCTTCTACAGGTTGGATTATGGCCCCTGTTACGTCCCACCAATGTGCCTTCTCTATGACTATACTTTCCACATTGTGCTGTGATCATTGCTCTGTCCTATCTGCCTCTCACCCTGTTGTGTCCTTGAGGGTGGACACCCTATTTATTCCCTGCCCTGCACCACCACCCTGGAACTTTCCAGAGCTGTGCTGTCTACTGTGACAGTCACTAGCCATATTTACCTATTGAGCATTTGAAATTTGGCTAGTCAGAACTGAGATGTGCTATAAAATATATTACATTTTGAAGACTTAGATGAACAATAAGAATGTAAAATATCTCATTAATAGTTTTTAATATGAAATGCATATCAAAATGATAATATTTTGGATCTACTGGTTTAAAAATATGTGATTAAAATTATTTATGTCTGCTTCCTCCAACTTTTTAAATGTGGCTACTAGGTAATTTTAAATGACGTATATTTCTTTTGGACAGCAGTGCTCAAGGATTCCATCACATAGTTCTGAGTAAGCCTTTGTAACTAATTAAGTGATTTGAGGGAGTACTGCAAAAGCATCCTTATTGGTTTGCTTTCTTTGGTTTTCTCTATTAACTTTAGATAGGCCTCTAGTGGTGAAGAGAGAAATGATCTGGTTTGGGTTTCCACGTGTGCTTGTACTGAAGTTTGGGATACAGATGGTTAGTTGGTTGGGTTAATGGATAGATGTCCTACTAGTTGTGTTACCATGGGCAAGGTACTAACCTCTTTCTGCCTCATTTTCTCAAGTACACAATGAAGATGATTGTAAAGTCTGTCTCGTAGGAATGTTGAAAGGATGCAATGAGTTAACTTCCAGAGTCCTTTCACAGGTCAAACACTGCCTGACGTGGAATAAATGCTCAGCACATGTTAGCTTTATTACTCATGCCATAGCTGTGTGGCTCCTGGTGGGGAAATGTGGAGAGAATGCCTCCTTCAGTGATCTGCCTCATTCTGTGGAAAGCCAGAGTAGAGATTTACTGTCTCTGTGTCCTTGACAGTTAGAGGATCCTCAGTGGCAAGCTGTGGGGACAGTGGCAAGGTCTTAGGAGGCCAGGCCATCCTCTGGCTGAATAACAATCTGGTGACTCTTCCTGTCAGCTCTGGGGCCTTCACACACAGACAGCTTCCCTTCCTCAGGGCACTGGGAGCTGAGCATCTGGACAGCAGCAAACTTCATTAACTTTAGGCAAGGGGAGCTCAGAGGAAGAAATAATGGTCCTAAGTTCCAAGCTTCCTAATTAAGATGCAGAAGGCACTGGGGAGTCACACATATACCTTAGAAACCTCATTCACGGACTATGCCTTCCACTTGAGTTTCCCCAATGTGTCTATGCAAAACTGATCCTTGACCCATAACGCAAGACAAAGGGAAGGGAGCTAGATTTGTCTCTGTGTGCATTTAATGCACCTTCAAACCCACCTGGGAACCCCCTCGTTCTTTGATCTCATGTAACATGGCCTCCTGGGCTTGCAAATTAAGTGCCTTTCCGTTCAGATCTATAAGGAGTTTTTCAAAGATCAAGTATATCTGCACACTTGAGTGTTCCAGGGGACTGATGGGGTTTTAATGATACTTTCTGGCACTCATTACTAGCTGAGATTCCTGAAGGCAGTCCCCAGGCAGGTCAAAGAATAGAACAGTTGGGTATTTTTAGCCTTTCTGCATTCCTAGAAATTTTCAGTTCTGAATGTAACTATGGTGTGGAAAAGGTCCAGCCGACACAGGCAGAAAAGCTGTGATATTCTTGGAAAGAACATGGTTTCAAAATCATGCAGACTGGTTTAGAATGCCAGCCCTATCCCTGACCAGTTGTGTAACCACAGAAGCCACTTATTTTCTCTGAGCCTTAGTTTTCTCAGCTGTAAAATGGACACAATTATAAACTCACAGAGTGTGGATAGGGACTAAATGAGATAGTATATATAACTCTTCTAGCATACACCAGGCACTCTAGTAGGGGCTCAAACACGGTAGCTACTGTCTTTCGTTTGTTGCTAACATTAACAATAAAAAACCAGCATGCTCCTACAAAGAATCACAGCTTCTACAAAGAATCACAGTAAGCCTGGAATTTTTAGAGCTCTGCCCAACTAGCGCTAAGACCTCATTATTAAGCACTGAGATGAATTCTTTTATTTATTCAGCTAAAAAAAATCTGCATTTATACATTTATCAAGCCTCTTTTGAATACATAAAACTGTACCAGCCTCTAGACAAAGGGAAGAGAGGCCTTTCCAGGACTTTCCTGATGGAACGTGAGGCCTTTCCAGGACTTACCTGACTGAACTTAAAATCTTGTTGCTGCCGGCATGCTTCCAATATTTCGCACATATTCTGAGCCATTAAAGCTTTTATAGTTGAGGCATAAATTCTCATTCTGTTTATTTTGAAATGCACAAAATGAAACATAAAAAAAAAATTCCAGTCCTCACTCTTTAAAAATGTCACATTACATAACTAATAAGGAAAATAGAGATGAGAAAATTTTCACATGTCATTTAATTCTTTTCACAGTGGAAACAAATTTAGTCTGAGTGAGTCTAAACATGAATACAGAAATTCTTCAGCCAGGAAGGATTTAACTGCTGAAAAGGGAAGCAACATGATGTATTGGGGGCATTTAATGTTACCCAAACAATGACATTTGCCTAGTTTTAATGTTTTCATTTTACTTTTTTCTTAGGTTATATCTATAAAGACAAAGAAGGTGAGAGGACATGTATAATTCAATAATTTGAATTTCAGCTTCACATAAATTTTTTTCATAATTATGATAATAATGATGATAACAATAACCGTTAAAACATGAGTATTCCTATGATGCAAGCTCTTCGAATGTCACAAGAAGCTTAATGGCTAAATAACTGTCAAAAGCAAATGATTAGAAAGTGATGGGGGCCAGATATGGTAGGATTTTGTCCTGTTGCATAGAATGCGTGTGGTTTGCATCTTCAGAGTGTCTGCATGCATATCAAAAAGAGTGACAGGGCTTCTCTGGTGGCGCAGTGGTTTAGAGTCCGCCTGCCGATGCAGGGGACACGGGTTCGTGCCCTGGTCCGGGAAGATCCCACATGCCGCGGAGTGGCTGGGCCCGTGAGCCATGGCCGCTGAGCCTGCACATCCGGAGCCTGTGCTCCGCAACGGGAGAGGCCACAGCAGTGAGAGACCCGCGTACAGAAAAAAAAAAAAAAAAAAAAAAAAAAAAAGAGTGACAAATAAAAATAGACCTGTTTTTTCAGATTTCTAAATACGTAGAGGCTTAGTACATATTAGTTGTTGTGATGATTATCTTACTTGTTGGAGTCAGCAATTCGTTGCCTAGAATTATACATTTAGTTCAGAGATTGGATTTTAGCAAATGTTCAACATGACATCATTATTTTTATTGTTGTTTTTGAAGACATGGAACTAGTGGCTTTATGTTATTATTGTTACTATTACTACTATTATTACTATTTTTATTTGGTAGGGTTATACCAAATACTAAGGATGACAGGGGATACATATGCAAAAGCGTACTACTGTGTCCATATTACAGATAAAGAAACTGAGGCTCAGGGAAGTTAAGTAACTCACACAAGGTCCATACAGGTACATGGGTCAGTTGTGATTCGGATTCACTTTCACCTGCCTGCAAAACACATGCCTAAGCTACTGACTCAGAGTGAAGCCACCTTGAGCTCTACCCTTACAACCTTGCGGATTCTTAGGAAGATTACGTACGTACATGCAGTGACCCTCCAGAAACTGGAAGAAATAAAGAAATATGAGACATGATCATTATTTCTTTTATAATAGTCTCAGACTGTATTTTACTAGGACAGCCTGGGCTTCTCATGACATAAGTTAAGAATTAATGCCATTCCGTGTAGTAGATATTCATTCTATTAGAAAAACTAAACTCCAGAAACAGAATGGGTAGGAACTCAGTGAATGGGCTGACTCACAAGGCACAGACAGCATGAAGGGGCTTTTGCCTTCTCTGATGTGTCTGTCATATGCTATGTTGCTGTGGTAGTTGCTGCCTGACTTCACTGAGAAATCTGTGGAATGGCAGCCCCAATTAGTGATTAAGAAAGAACATGTGGTGTGTGTGTGTGTACACAGACACACTGGAATACTACTCGGCCATGAAAAAGAATGGAATAACGCCACTTGCAGCAACATGGGTGGACTTAGAGATTATCATACTAAGTGAAGGAAGTCAGACAGAGAAAGACAAATACCATATGATATCATTTATAGGTGGAATCTAAAAAAAATGATACAAATGAACTTATTTACAAAACGGAAATAGACTCACAGACATAGCAAATAAACTTATGGTGACCAGTGGTGAAAAGGAGGGGAAAGGATAAATTAGGAGTTTCGGATTAACAGATACACACCACTATATAAAATAGAGAAACAACAAGGACCTATTGTATAGCACAGGGAACTATACTCAATATCTTATAATAACCTATAATGGAAAAGAATCTGAAAAAGAATATATATACACATATATATAACTGAATCACTTTGTGGTACACCTGAAACTAATACAACATTGTAAATCAACTATATTTCGATTAAAATTAAAAAAAAAAAAAAGATCATAGGCTCTGGAGTGGGTTAGATCTTCATTCCAGTCCCAGGCTTGGTACTGACTGAGCATATAGTCTTGGACGAGGGTTTAACCTCTTGGGCTTCCATTTCCTTACCTGTAAAATGGGGCTAAGAGCATTTACCTCTAATAGCATTTACCTCGTAAGGTTTTGTGAGGACTAAATGAGATAATGCATTTAAACCACTGGCTACCACACCTGGGCCACAGGAAGCACTCAATGGTGGTTGCTATTACTAAGAGAAATGCCTTTCACATAGGAAAGGTTTCAAATGAGATATCTAAACACAAACAAATACCTAGTAAATAAACACTTGAAAGTTAAGAATTAAAATTGAAGGAGTAAAATGTCCCACATGGATTTATTTTTTTCTGTTCATTCTATGCTCTGCTGAAGGCCTTTGAAGATGCCGAAGGAGGAGTGACAGGGAGGACTTGGTATCTGTACTGGGGAATCTCATTTCCTTCAGTGGAGGGAGCATGTCCAGGCCCAGAACCACCTCTTGCCGCGGAAACAAACACAGGCAGCCTCACAGAGCCCCTGAATGTCCAGCAGTTTTTGAAAACATGACATCAAGCCGGAGAAAGGGATGCAACTGAAAATAGTAAAGGAGGAGGCCCAAGAGGCTGTGGAGTCACCCCTAATGCTGAGCAAGTTTTCAGTAATTTTGTCTGCTGTGCCCCTGTTATCTTTTCTCCTGTTAATAAGCTGTATGGCAAAAAAACAATGCTGTCAGCAAAATGCAGAGGAAAGTAAGCCCAATGTAAAATAATGATTCCGTTTTCCTCCTAAAGACACTTGGTTCTCTACAGGCATTGTATACCATAGTCTTTTGAGGCTGGGAGTTGACAGGTAACTTCAGAGGGAAGAAAAAAAAAAAAGAAGAAGAATTTGCTCAATCTGTGAGATTGTACTTAGGGAAATAAGCCTGGAGTGGAAGTGAGACCCTGGGCTGAGGACCCAGCTCAGCTGCAAAATCAAAACAGTATGTTCCCAATTCCCTTTACCTCTCAGCTGCTAGCCCCAGGTTCTTCCCCTTTGGGATGAAGGTGTTCTAACGAGAAGATGAGCCCTATGAAATCAAGGACTGCTGAATCTTTGATACCCAGAGTGGTGCCTGACACACTGTTATGTGGTGATAAATTAGATATCGTTGCTGTTAAAGTGAAGAGCTTAATACGATCCTTTGCTTTGCTAAAGAGACCATTCTGTGAGCTTATCCAAGAAGGTATGATTCTGAGACCAGCCAAGTGATTCTTTAAAGGAAATAATTCTCCCTTCCCAAAGCCAGGCTGGTACTGCCTGCTGCATCCACATGGGCAAAGACACCCAGCCCAGAGCTGAGCGAATCCTTCTCAGAACGACAGGGTTGTGAGGGACCACTGAGGTAGGTCTCCTTTCCCTGAATCACCAGCCCAGCATCTCCCCTGAATGGGAAGGCAGGGGTACTTGCAGGAGGCCCAACTTTCTGGGGCAAAGCAATACCACTGGCCTAGCTCTCCACAGTTTGGAAAGCACCTGTCATCCACTGTCTTATTGAGTTCTCACAGGGGCCCTGTAGGGAAGGGAAGCAGGTGGCTTAGCCAATGGAGGATGGTGACATTGAAACTCGTACGAGGTATCCACTTGATCAAAGTTACTTCATTGGCAAGTGGAACGAACAGCCAGGAACCGAACCTGGGACTTTTCACTCCAAGGTCTGAGCTGTTAAAACCCATTCTGCAGCAAGAGGCTGTACAATCCACATCTCTTCTCAAACGGTGCCCAAAGATCCTATGTCCTGAGCAGAATAGCATTAGTGATAACCAAGACTAATTACGGCCGCTCGTATTACCAGCTCACTGTATCCCAGGCACTGTTCCTGGCACACACATGTATTATCACATTTAATCATCACAACAAGGCTGGGAGGCAGGTACCATCTTTACTCCCAGTTTCAAGGGGAGTGAGACACACAGATCTGAAAGTAACTTGCTCGAGTTTACACAGCTAATGAGGGAGCCTGTGGGTGGTCAGGGTATCATGAAGTCTTTCCCTCCCCCCAGTCCCAAGAGGTAGAGAACTGGTGCGGGGTCGTGGTTTAGAAAGGCCTCCTCTGCCGGCAGCTCACCAGAACAAGCCACAGGTCTGCCTGGGGCTAGGGATGGAAGTCTGCCTGCAGTTGTCACTGCGGGGTTGAGGCTGCTGATACCGAAGGGATAGTTTCCCTTTTCCCCTTTGGGGTCGTGTATCAAGTTCCTCTTCTCTCTTTCCAGCAGCTGTGTCCTTTTGTTTTGCCAAAGGTTTCTCACTGATGCAGGCAGGGTGGAGAGCAGCACCGCCCTGGTAGTTTTCCAGGGTCTCTTATGTCACCTGTCCCTCAGGGAAAGGAGAGTGGGCAAGGAGAGCCAGGGCCATCAGAACCTCCACCAGATTCAGACCCATCTAAGGCTTTCAAGGGCCTGCCCTGTGCCCAACACTGGATTCGCTCATTCACTCAATCAAAACGTGTTTACCGAGCACCTGTTCAGCGCTGGGTGCCAACCTGGTCGTTCAAAATTAATTAATTTTTAAAATACCATTAATCATTTATAAATATCAGGGCCTGTAATAGGCATTATGAGCATGAATCATAATGGTCATGCCACCTAAAACTGGCCATCTGCCTCTACAAGAATGAAGTCCCCAGCCACTGCAGCCACTGACCTCCAACACACCCTGAAAGGAGTTCAGGGTAGAGATCAGGAATGAGGCACTCTGTGCTCTGGCAAAAACTGGCAGAAAAGCCTTTAGATAATCAGATATTTTCAGGAGAAGATTTTTATGAGCCCAATTCTTGCACTTCCTCATATCTAGAAAAGTACTAAAATCATTATCAGTGACATTTGCCCCTAGCGACTAGCGGTAAGCTTCTGCCAAAATGTGTGCTGGATGCATGTGTCCCCTCACTAAAGTCACATCCAATACTGACCTCTCCCTGTACCTCTTCAGAGCAGTTCCTCAGGGCTACCTGAAATGCCGTCTCCTGGACTAGAGCCCTCATTTTGCCCAAAATAAAACTTAACTTGCAACTCTCATGTTGTGCATTTTTTTCAGCCAACAGTCACAGTAAAAATATTTATTGAGAGCTTCCCACTGTTATAAGCACATGACATTTAGTAACTCATTTGATCGTCGCAATGAGATGGATACTGTCACTCTTCCTATTTTACAGATCATGAAAGGGATGCCCAGAGAGGTTCAAAAAACCAGCCAAACTCACCCAGTGGTAACGGATAGAGCCTGGCTATAGCGGTAACTAAAACTTGTCCCAGGCTTGGGAAAGGCTCAGTCATTATAACTTGTTCAGCCCCTTGCTGTAACAATCCTATGTGAGATAAGCAGTAGTAGTCCTTCTATAGTGGATCATACATATTTAGCTTCTGCAGTTTCAGTACTAAGGGCTTAAGGGGCAAACCACACGTGAAGCCCACATTTTTCATAGAGTATAACCTTTAGCAGCAAAGCAATTTTTCATAGTTTATTCAATGAACCAAGGACCTTTTCCAGTGCCTAGGTTTGCATAAAACCATACCTAATTCCCTTTAAAGGTGATTCCTTTTTACTTAACGATGAGAAACTGAGAGCTTAAGTGATTCACTCAGGTCCCATTGCTGGCAAGTGGTAGACCCAGTCTGTGCTCATTCTACCAAACCACACTTGCAAATAGACCTGTAGGAAAGCTGATTTTCTTTTAAGGTATTTCTAATGCTAATCTACTGATTATGACCCTTTGGGAAAGACCATTCTTGATTGTCTACAGCCTCAATATGTGTTTCTGAAAAATTACTGAAACCCTTGTTCTGGTTCCCCGTGTAAACAATGACAAACGAAGTGTGTGTTTGCAAGTGAAGGGAGGTTTAGGATCTCTGTGGGGTACAGGTTTGGATGCCTGAAGTAGAACCCCCCAAGCATAGTGGAGAAAATCTGCATCTGTACAGTAATGTCCTTGCAAAGAAGGAAATTAAAATGTTCCGTATGAGTAGGTTTCAGAACGGCAAGTTGCTGAGGAAGCTTAGGAAACTTCAGAGATGTTCTCATCTGTTGAGAGAGAGACCATGATTGGAAAGACTCATAACCCACTCTTTGGGTGCCTTAACTAAAAATGGAATTTTTGAATGGATAAACGTGTCCCCTGGGATATGGCTGGCACTCAGAATGCAGACACACATGTGAATCTGTGCTATTGGGCACATCATCTTAGCTCTCTGGCTCTCAGTTTCCCCATGTGTTTTTTTAAAAAGGGGAAAAACACAGAAAAAAAAATCTTTCTATAACCTTTTTTGAGATCACAAGCCCTTTGGGAACGTTATGACATTTCTGGATCCCTTCCTCAGAAATATGCAAATTTTTATTACACATAAGTTCACAGAGCCCCCTGAAATCCAGTAAGGGGTTCCCAAATGTCTATGAATCCCAAGTTTAAAGACTTTAGTCTAATTTATCTCTAAATTCAATTTCAGAAAAACATGTTGTATTATTTTGAACAATCATAAAGTTTGAGATTTCTTATATCCCTAGGCAGCCACCTATTCCTATTCTTCTACAGTCAAGTGACTTAGCAGCTTATTTCAGAGTTCTAAAAGTCTTTAGGATTAAAAGATGTGTACCCAGGGCCAACAGAGACCCTAGATCCTTCAGAAGTGCCCTTAAATATTTAACGTTGTGAAAGGTTAACCCCTTGAGTGAGAAGACCAGTCTCAGACAGGGTATAGGATTACAACCCTAGTAACTTCTAGGGGTAAGAGACTCCCTGATGCCAACTGATTGTTGCTGGGAGAACGTAATTGACTACTGTCTTCTCACACTCTTTAAACCTTGAATTTTGATGATCTCTATTACAGAAGCAATTATCTAGTTTTTGCATTCAGTCAACTAATATTGCTTGAATAATTATTATATGCAAGTAATAGGGAAATACAATGATGATTCATTCAACCATTTTTTCTTTAAACTTATTACAAAGAGTTCTTTTTTTATTTGCCTTATTGATAATTCCAAAATCATATAGGTCTTTGTATTATTTTGCTATTGTTTCTTCTGGTTCTTTTTCATGTTGCCTATTTCCATGTGTATTGCATGTTGGTACATGTGCGTGCATGTGTATGTTTTGACGTGAATTCATATTCCTTGCAAATTCATCCGTAGCAATTTTGCGAGAGCTTGACTCCAGGTTTCATTCCTTTGGAGAGAAACTGCAGTTCTTGTAACCACCTGGGGATACTAACAATTTGGGACTTCCCTAATTAAATTCACCTTTGGAAGCATTTCATACCCTGTAGGCAATGTGATTTGGCCGTAAACCCTTGAGATTTCATAACCAACTTAGAGTTATGAAATCTCAAGAAAATATTTGTGTATTCTGTTTTTTTCCCATCATTCAGTGCTGTTCCACCCTGGGCAGTAGGTTTATTTCTCATTTCCTCTTGGTTTGAAGCTGTAACCCTTTGGGGATCCCAGGAATGGAGATCTCATTAAATTCCCACCTTGGAAGAGCTGTAGGCTTTAGCACCTGCCCTTTGTCAACCTTCAAAATGGAAGCTCAATGTCACCTTGAGCTTTCTGGAGACACCTTCTGGAATGATTTCTCTTTAACTTCATTTTTCCTCACATCGTATGGTCTGTAGTTCACTTGCAATTACTCCAGAGGAGGAAGTGATATATTACACATTTGCCTGTGTACATAAGTTTTCATCTGCACCACAAGAATTGTTACATCTCATTTTTTAAATCCTCATCTTAAAATCATAACCCAGAATGGAGTTCCACAAGCACTTTAATTATTTTTATCATAATGGATGCAAGAACAAGGCTACTCAAATTTATGATCTTGGACCAGCACCAGGCAACTTGTTAGAAATGCAAATTCTTCAACCTCACCCCAGACCTACTAGACCAGAATGTCTCAGGTTCAGGAATCTGTGTTTTAACAAGGTCTCCAGTGAAAAGAGTGCAGTCATGACAAGCAGAGAACAAGTTTGAGCAAAGACCAAGGCTGAAAGAGGTGATGGTACATGGGAATAATAAGTCACTCAGTTTGGCAGGAGCTTCTCTTTGGCAGGGCTAGATCACTGAGCCAAAATCGTTGACGAGTTTAACATTTAATTACTTTCTTTTTCAGTCTCTTCCTGTTCTATAAGAAAGTGGAAAGTAATGGAGACAGGACAGCCTTGGGGTAAAACAATGAGTTATTTCCTAAGACCCATGGAAACAACACAGAACACTGCCATTGTGACTTGCAAGAAGTGAGGAGAATCCACAGAGCCTGATGTTGGCCAAGGTTTGGAATCCTACAGATGCATTTTACAGCCCTGTATTGGCAAGGAGCACGTGGAAATGTATTTTCACAATTCAAATCAGAAGGCCATGGGCGAGGATTGCCAAGTGCACAGATGTTAATTATTCTCATGGACAAAGCACCTGAGAACTCTGTGTGATTTACTAACATGCTGTGCTAACCTATTGCATCTGAACGCCAATTAACTGGATTTCAGTGTAAATAGAGCTTTACTTCAGGACTAAATAGTAAAATTTCTAGTTATCCTCTGCCTCATGGAGCTCCTATTACTGTTTTCTCTATTGAATTACATGGTATGGAAATTGGAATGTAATGTGTCTGTACAAATACTGCCACTAAGGGTTTTTAGAAATAGGTGAAGGACCAAGAGACATTAGAGTTTGTGTCAATGACTTTATTCCTTGAGGAAATAACGTCATCAGTTTCCCCAAGAAATGCTATCTTGATGCTCTAATTGTACAACACCAAAGAAAAGCACTTTAACAGTTAAAAGAGGACTTTCCTGGAAGCAAGATGGGGGGGGTGGGAAGCCTGTTCAGACCTGCCAAGAAATGACTTGCTAATTAATGCCTCCTCGACATAGGCACGTAAATTAAGCTTATTTGCTTCTCTGAAGCAGACGCCTAATTTGTGAAGATTAAAGAAAAATGGGGGCTTCCCTGGTGGCGCCGTGGTTGAGAGTCCGCCTGCCGATGCAGGGGACACGGGTTCGTGCCCCGGTCCGGGAAGATCCCACATGCCGCGGAGCGGCTGGGCCCGAGCCATGGCCACTGAGCCTGCGCGTCCGGAGCCTGTGCTCCTCAACTGGAGAGGCCACAGCAGTGAGAGGTCCGCGTACCGCAAAAAAGAAAAATGGGCTTAGCACAAAATTTCTGGCACATGGTAGGTGCTCAATAAATGGAAGTTTTCGTTCTTATTGATGAACCAAAGGTGCCCAACCAGGAGCCAGACCCAGACCATGTGGCGGATAGTCTTTTGTCTACCCAGTGCCTAATAGTCCTGCTGCTAATTTCACATTATAAATGAATAGATCCACATTTGACCTCTATCCACTATACAAAGCCACCACAATTTCCAAGTTTTGGATTAGAGCTGTACTAGGGGACAACTAATATTCTATGCATGTCACATCTACGTACTTACAGATACAAACACAAATTTATTTTTGGAGAATGATTCCTTCCCAATTATATGGTTTTGGAAGAATGTCAGTCAGGTCCTTGTCCTTCCCCTGCAGAGAGGCCTTAAAGACCCAGGATAGGCCAATCTGACACTTACCTGCTGGATGGTAAGCAAAGCCCTGAAAATAGGCCTGGGAATAGAATGGACATCAGTTACAACTCTCAGGTCACAAAAGCATCTGTGACTTTTGTCCCTTCCAAGACTGGTTCTTCAGCTCTCTCAACTGTTTGAACTTTCCATAGGTCTCTGTCGCTTGAAAACAATCTTAACTAATGGAATATGAGAGCTGGAAGCATCTTCAATATCATCTATCCTAATTCCATTATTTTATAGATGAAGAAACTAAGGCCCAGAGAATGAAAGAGTCTTTTTATGTTTTTCTTTTTGTTTTAGGTCATATTGACAGAGCTGGACCCAAGCCCTAATGGACTGTGCTCTAGTGTTCTTTTCATTATTCCTTATTATTCCTAACCCTGGCTAGGGGCCTACTTTTCAGACAATATATGGATAGTGAAAGAAGGTCTAGCAAAACAGCCCCCAAGGTAGCAGCCAATGCCAGCTGCTTGGTGCTGTTCTAGCTACGGCTGTAACTGGGCTGGGAGGTGAGATGCCCTGACCACTTAGCTGATGCCTCATGCCAGTCTCTGGGTGGAAAAAAAGCACATGGGGCAGAAGAAATGTGCCTCGCTACTTTTTTTTTTTTTCAAAAAAAAAAAAGAGAGAGAACCTGGAGTTCTTGGCTTTTTGGATTTCAAATTACCCTGGAGGAGCAGAAGTTTTCATTCAATGAGTAATCACCCTTAGGTCTCGCCTGCCTCCCTTCCCCTCCCCCCTCTGTCCTCCTTCCTTCTTCCCACCCTCTCCCCTCCCTCCCTCAATTATCTTCCATTATGATTTGTTTCTCTCACTATCTATATATACCTTTGAATATTTCATGACTTTTAGGCCAATTAGTGAAGGATGGACGGGGGAGGGAAAAGTTGATCAGCAAATCAGTATGTAATTTTTTTCTCAAGGACTTACCTTTAAAACGGAAATGACTACACAGGGAACTTATATTAAGGTTTGATGACTTCTGAAACTTGCCTAAATGGTAATCATCGGTGAAATATATAGTTTACTACAGTAATTAACAGCTCAGGCTCCGGACTCGGAGTGGCACAGCACACTAGCAAATACTGGCTCTGCCGTTACCATATGTGTGACTGTAGAAAAGGAATATATTCTAAGGTTTCCATTTCTTCATCTGCAAAATGCAGTTTCTAAAAACAGTATTTACCATGATGGACAAGTTGATTGTCTAATATAACTTTACTTTCACATCTCTTTGTCCCTTGCTCGTATCTATTTGAGGCGAAAATTTTAAATAGTTACTTTTATAGTTTCTCTTGCTGCTAGGAGAATGAGTTGTTCAGATTGGGCGGGAAAGGTGTTCCAGGCAAGGAGCTGCACGTGCAAAGGTCCTGAGGCAGAGGTAATAGGGGATTTCCTCTGTTTCTGTTTCTGAAACCAGAACAGGGAGGAAGCCAGGGTGGCTGAGGAAGTGAAGGGGGCTTGGAGATGAAGTCATAACAATCACCAAGGGCCAGGTCACACGTGCCTTGTGTTCCATGGAAAGGAACTTAGCTTTAACGTGTGAGATGAGGAAACTTCAGAAGGCTGCCCAACTTGACTGAGGATAATAGCCACTAGAGATTCCTCTCTGTCTGAGACACTAAGGATCTTAACATCTCTTGTGTGATTTTCACTGCCTCCTCTCTGCAGCATGAGCGTCTCTACCTCTGGGTTGTCAGCTCCTTAAAGGGAATTTAGGTTTCTGTGTAAGAGTATGGCTACGGAGGTAGGTGTACAAGCAGATATTGACATACCACCATTACGGGGCCTAACACAGTACCAGGCACATGGTAAACTTGCTAAATATTTGATTTAGTTTATCTTCATCTATTAAAAAGATAATCATAGAATTTCTACAGTTACAGAATAGTTCTTGATTCAGGACCATGCATGTAACATGACAGTGATACTGGCCAGGATTTCCCAAGTGCCTGCTCTGTGTCAGGGTCATTGCACATATTACACAGGCTGCAAAAACATTTCCTGTGTCCTGACTCCCGCCTCAGGCCTGCCTGGAGCCCTGACCTGTCTCAGAACATCACTGCTTTCCTCCCTAACACAGACACACACACACAGACACACAAACACACACAGACACACAAACACACACGCACAGAGTTCCGATTTGAAAAGCTTAGTAATCAATGGGTGTTTTTTACTGAAGGTTTCATACAGAACAGAGGAGAATGTTACTCCATATTCCACACAACAGAATTTAAACTAAGCCCACCAGTAAGCATTTCAGTCTCCTCTCCAAATTTTCTCTATGCGCCCACCCTGCGGGTCTCCCCTCTTATGTCTGTCTCCCTGCAGCCTCTAAAATGTCTATTTTGCTTTGCCCCAGCAATCCATGTCTTCCCCTTAGATTTCACACTCCATTTGCCAAAGCAAAAGTCCCAAAGTTCATCTACGTGATTTTCCTCGTGAGTCACACTCGATTGTGCCCCACTTACAGGGTCTGTGGAAGGTTGGCCTCATTATCCACCAGAAGTTCAGAGAACTTTGGCTGCATCTCAGGGCTGCTGTTAGGAAGTGACAAAGCTAGGGTGTGAACGTCCATCTTTCTTACGCTCAGGCCCATCCTCTGTGCACTGGACATGCCTCTCTAGATGGCATCCCTGTCGCAGACAGGCAAAGACATGATTTCATTCAGTGAGGTAGCCCTGAAGCTTCAGAGAAGGGATGGCTCACTCAGCAGCAGTCACTCTGGAAACCATGGTTTTCTGGTCTGGGATCTGATGATTTGTCAGACCTTGGGCAAGTCATTTCTCCTCCACATTTTCCATTTATAACAAGAGAACTTGACGTAAGCATTTGAGATTAACTACTAAATGGTTAAGAAGTCGGCTGTTCAGAACAACAAAATCAAAGTCTGTGTTTTAAAACCCTCAGGGGGTTGACACAAAACCTGATCCCTATACTGCAAAGAAGTTTTTTCTCTTTCTTTCCATTTCCCTCCTAACTTCCACTGTTCCCCTTAATCAGTACATTTTCTCTTGAGGCTTTTGGGACACTGTGCAGTAACCATTAAGGGGTGAAGCATGTGAGTGGTCCAAGGGTGAAGTCATCAGTGTGTTACACAGCTGTCATTATAAATGAGTCATCTGTAGGAGTATATTCACACACATGAATTACATCATCTGGCCAAGACTGAAATCACAGTAGAATAACCAACAGAGGGGATGAAAGTCAGACCCTCATTCAACCAATGATTGCAAAGTTTGGAAATGAAAGAGGACTCTAAGAAAAAACAGACAGTTCATCTGGCTTCAGTGGATATCTCTGAAATAGAAGAAAAATCAGGGGTGGCGGGGTGGATAAACTTGCCTCTCTGGAGTATTTATTGCATCCTGAACTCTTTCAGGAACTTTGCTTATCATTAAACATTAATTTCCCTAGAAACTGGAGCTTACACTTCTTATAGCTGTAGCAATTAAGGGCGGTTTTGGCTTGGAAGCTCCGACTTCCCGGCACAAATCTGTGAGCTCTGTGGCCTTTGCTCAACAGAGAGCTTTGCTTGTTTTACAAGACTTTGTAGTTTTCTGGGAAACACAAGATAAATCCTGCCCCAATGCAATAACCCAGGTCAGACGGGTAAACATAATTCAAGCAATAAATGAACTGTAACTGTTGAGAGGAAACTAAAGTTATTGCTTCATCCACCCTTTTATCCCTAAGTAGGGCATCTTATGACCTTCGGAAGCTTGCTTTTTGTTTTTGAACCACCTGAACTGTCACTGAAACTGTGGAGCATGGCAACAATTGATACTTCCACCTCTGCTGCGTAACACGCAAAAGAGCCACGCGATGCCTTGGAAAACTGGATTCATTCATAGCGGTCACCTCTCCCAGGAATGGATGCGGTGTCGCAGTTGACACTGCAGGAACAAAGAGGTGACCTCACTGAAGTCACAGAGTCATATCACTGCACTGAGAACAGGTACCTCGTCCCAGGGCCCAGGCTATTTTCTTTACTCACTTTGTGCCTGGCAATCTCCATGATTGTTGGCCATTCATTTTTTATAATAAAAACACGCTGCAGGTTTTTTGAGCTGATGTGTTCTTCGAGGCTCTGAACGATTCTGACCCTGGGAGAGGTGGAATCATTATTCTTCAGCGAGCAATTGTCTTTGCCTTAGTTAAGGCTGCTGTTGACCCTTGATTACCCGTGTTAAATTGAGGGGAGCAGAGATTAAAAACACAAGATAATCAGAAAGTCATTAATTGTGCACAAAGATTTGTCTCCAAGGATGAAAAGCTTACCGCTTTTCTCTCAAGGGATTTCAGAACTAGATAGAATAAAACATTCTTGACGAAAGGCAGGCAGGTTTATTGTTTTTGCTCTTTTTTTGTTGTTGTTTTGTTTTTTTACAAAAAGTAAAGATGCCAAATATTCCTTACCACTAAAGAACCTCAGAAATAGAAGAAAGACAAAAGCCGACAAAAGGTGATGCTACTGCGATCTGTACGCTTAAGGAAGGATGAGCCTTTGTGAACAGCCTGGAGGAAAGGAGAGGCCATGCTACATTCTGAGCCATGTGGATGGGCCCAGGGGTCGGCAGGGGCAAGGGTTACCCTTGAATATCTGGGACCTCAGCGTGAGCACCACAGTCCTGGAGAGGTCAAGGATGTAAGCCAAACTCACACAGGAACCTAGAAAGAATCATGCCTAGGTTTCATTCATCAGGTAGGAAACGTAACTGCACACATCATAGCAAAGCATTTAGAAATCTCACTGGTGGGCAGGAGGGAGCCGATCAAAGGGGCCGGCATTTGAGATGAAGTCTTGGCAATTAGTAGCTGCACCACAGTGGGCAGGTCACACTCAGAGCCTTGGTTTCTCCATCCTTGGTTGTCACGAGGATGAAATGAGTTAATCCATAAGAAAGGTTTAACAGAGCTATTGGCATATGATAAGCCCTTAATACATGTTCACAAATGTTGTAATTATTGCTGTTGATATTACTACCATCTTATCACAAAAAGTGATTTTCCCATTCCTTAAGCGTGGGCTACACTTAATGACTCCCTTCTAAAGAGTTTGGTATGAAAAGGGGTGAAAAGAATAACCTTTCAATGGAGAACTTGATAAACACTCTCTCAGCCCAGTGATCAAGGTCAACATCCACAGTGATGTCATGTTCATCTTATGTACCCTCGATGTGACGTCATGAAATAGCTCCTGACCTCTGTAGTATTCCTCCAAAATACCCATAACTCCAATCTAACCAGGAGTAAATCATCAGACAAACCCCCAAAGAGAGGGACGCTCTACAAAATACCAGACCGATAATCCTCAAAACTGTCAAAGTCTCCAAAAACAAGGCAAGTCTAAGAACAGTCACAGCCCGGAGGATCCTAAGGAGACGTGACAACTAAGTGTAATATGCATCCTGAATGGGATCCTGGGACAGAAAAAAGATATGAGGGAAAAACTAATGAAATCTGAATAAAGTATGATGTTTAGTTAATAATAATGTATCAGTATTGGTTCATGAGTTGTGGCCCAGGTATCATGCTAAAGCGAAATGTTAACAGTAGGGAAAACTGAGTGAAAGTTTACCGGAACTCTCTGTATTAGCTTTGCAACTTTTCTGTAATATTCTTCTTTAAAAAAAGCTTATTTACCAACAGGCATATGAAAAGATGCTCAACATCACTAATGATCAGGGAAATGCAAATCAAAACCACAATGAGATATCACCTCACACCTGTTAGAATGGCTACCATCAAAAAGACCACAAACAGGGCTTCCCTGGTGGCGCAGTTGTTGAGAGTCCGCCTGCCGATGCAGGGGACACGGGTTCGTGTCCTGGTCCGGGAAGATCCCACATGCCGCGGAGCGGCTGGGCCTGTGAGCCATGGCTGCTGAGCCTGCGTGTCCAGAGCCTGTGCTCCGCAATGGGAGAGGCCACAACAGTAAGAGGCCCGTGTACCACACACACAAAAAAACCCCACCACAAATAACAAATGTTGGTGAGGATACAGAGAAAAGGGGACCCTTGTACACTGTTGGTAGATGTAAATTGGTGCAGTCACTTGGAAAGCAGTATGCAAGTTTCTCAATAAACTAAAAATAGAACTACCACATGACCCAGCAATTCCACTCTTGGGTATATATCAAAAAACCCAAAAACATTAATTCAAAAAGATACATGCACCCCAATGTTCATAGTAGCATTATTTACAATAGCCAAGACATGGAAGCAACCTAAATGTCAATCAACAGATGAGTGGAGGGCTTCCCTGGTGAAACAGTGGTTAAGAATCCGCCTGCCAATGCAGGGGACATGGGGTCGATCCCTGGTCTGGGAAGATCCCACATGCCGCGGAGCAGCTAAGCCCGTGTGCCACAACTACCGAGCCTGTGCTCTAGAGCCCACGAGCCACAACTACTGAACCAAATATTACACCAGACACGTACCAAAAATATCATGCTATTCTTCTGGGTTGCATAAGTAGCTTTCAACATATGATTACAGCATTTGATCACCTCTCTATTACTTAAAGATCTGGAATCACATTGCACTGTGAGCTCCTGCAGGATTAAATGCAGAATTTGTTCCTTGTTCTCTCCCTGGCACTTAACATTGTGCCTGAATTGAATCCAACAGAAACGAACTGAACCAAATGGAATCTTCTTGGGCAAGGGGAAAGATAACACCGTCATTAACATTTCAGCCGTTCTATGTTGCAGATACCAGATCCAATGCAGAAGATCCATGTGACTGACCTCTGGGGAGAATGATGTTAATATTACTGATGTTATTATTAATATCAGAATTCATGCAATAAAAACGAAATTATATTCTTGGAAGCCATGAGTTATTTATTAAGATAATTCGAAAGAATGAAGATACTAACTACGACACTAATAGCTAACATTTATTAGCCAAAGAATCATGCAAAGTATTTTCTGTGCATTTTTTTTCTTTTTCTCCCTACTCTGGGTCCTAAGGGGATAATAATGTCTGGCTAAGGGCATCTCTGTCGGACAGGTCACTTGAGGTTTATGCTACTGTTGTCTATATATTATAGATAAGGAAACTGAGCCTTAGAGACATGCAACCACTTGCCTAAGTTCATACACCTAGTGAATTACAGATGTGGAATGTGAATTCATGTCAAGTTCAAGTGTAGGGTCTGAACTCTACCCAGCCTCCCCTTTAGGTGTGAAGCCCAGCTCAAGGTAGATGGACCTGAGCTCCCCACACCCCCATCCCACCCTGCCCAGTAGCAAAAAGTGTGCGAACCAGCACCCACCACTCAGCTTGCTTCCTCTGTTTCTCTGATGCCCTTTCCATAAAGTTCAAAACCTCTTTATACCTGCCTTTAAACCAAATTGGTCTAGCTTTTCTCCCAAATTTTTCTTCTTAATGAGGCCTTTACTCCCAATCACCCACTTACTACTTGCCTTTCTCCTTCTTCAGAGCACCTATTGAAAAGCTACACTATTTTGGTCTTTAGCACAAATCAATAGTCCACATGGGGAACAGATTTCCTCTCCCTTTAGGCTTCTGTGTCTGTAATCCACTTCAGAAACTGGAATGCAGAGAGGATGAAACCAGAGTCAGCTGTACCTTTCACGAGCACTGATAACGTCATCCACGGAAGCCTGAATGGTACAAATGCCCTGCTGCAGGGTTTCTGAGACAGACTCTGCAAGGGGTCCAAAACAAATCATTAATGAAATCACCTTCCTTGTGATGGGCTGAAAAACAAACAGCCCCAGGGACATTGTTTATTTCCTAGGAATGCAATGCCCGTGGCACCCTGAACACAGGAAGTGGCCTGTTTAACTGAAGGAGCAACGATCTTGAAGCCTGAAGACCTGGTTGGCTCCGTCTCTTACGAGGTACACAACCTTGGGCAGGTCACTTAACTTCTCTGAGTCTCAGTGTCCTCAGACACTAACACTAATGGAGCTAACATTCTTTCTTTAATGGTACACAATCTACCTGTATATAAGCCAGAAATCTACAAGTCATCCATGTTTCTTCTCTCTCTTACCCCCAAGAGCCAATCTGTTTCTGAATTCTGTTGATTTCGCATCTTAAGTATATCTCAAATGTCCCTGTCTCCATTCCCACAAGCTGTGTTAGTTCAGGCATCATGACGTCCTCGCTAGACTAATACAAAGTCCTTCTAACCCATCTCCCTGTTCCTAGTCCAGCACCACCATCAATCCTTTCTTCTCACGGCAGCTGGTTATCGAGCTAAAGTATGCATCTCATTATATTGGTCCTGACTAAAAGCATTATAAGACTCTCCATCACTTATAGAATAAAATACAAGTTTGCCAGCCTATACTACAAAGCCCTCCATGACCTTGATCTTACCCACATAGAATAGTTAGGAATCTTTCAGATGCAAGTGACAGAAACACCTCTCCAATAGGCTTAATCACAAAGGAGAATTTATTGGCTTAGGAAACTAAAAAAGCCTGGTGTAGACCAGGTACAACTGGGTCCAAAAGCTCAAACAGTCTCATTAGGAAGCAGTTTCTCTTCATCCTTTGCTTTGCTTTTCTCCATAGTGACTTTATTCTTGATTAGGGTCTTCCCACTCAATAACAAATTTGCCCCAGATGTTTCAGGCTTGCCTAGTCCTTATTTAGTAACCCCCTAGAAAGAGAACATCTACTTTTCACTACTTTTAACAAAAGTCACAAGGCAAGGTCCTTGGGTCATGGACCTAACCCTTAACTAGACACTGTGACTAGGAGGGAAATGGTGACGAGGCAGGGACATCCAGGAGGCTGGGCTGGGGCCGGTCGTGCCTGATGTACACAACTCAACAATAAAGTTATCCAGAAAAATCAGACTGCTATCACAAAATAATGCTAGGCTTAAAATTACCACTTTATTTTATTCATGTTTTTTTTTTTTGAGATCAGGAATTCAAAAAGGGCTTAGCTCTTGCTTGGGGTCTCTCATGTGGTTGTGTTAGGGGAACCACTGACAGAAACCACCTGCCCTGGCCAGGCTCAATAGTAACCACTTGCCTGAGTTACCTTACAGCAGGAGGTCCTGGTAAGGAACGCGGAACTTACAAGCTACCACCAACAGGAAGAATTCGGAAAAGGTCAAAAGGAGAGAGGAGACTCCAGTCCATATGTCCTACCAACCTCCCAGAATCCTTCTCGCTGGAATCCATCTTGGTTGAGCAATGCGCACACCACCAGGAAGGATCCTGAGTCAGAAATGATTGGCCAGATGCAACCCGGAAACTACCCTCATCACCATAAAACCCGAGACTGCCAGCCACGTGGCCGAGCAGTTCTCCTGGGTTCCCTGATCCTGCTACTCTCTGCCCGGGTGCCCCTTCCCAATAACGTCTCTTGCTTTTTCAGCACTTGTGTCTCCTCAGACAATTCATTTCTGAGTGTTAGACAAGAACCCACTCTCTGGCCCTAGAAGGGGTCCCCCTTCCTGCAACAGTTGCAGTGAGATATGGGCTAGGTCTGTAGACATCTGAAGGGTTACCCGGGCTGGGTGTCCAAAATGGCTCCTTTACAAGATGATGTGGGTGTTGCCTGATGGGAACTCAGCCGGGCTGTCAACTGAACGCCTAAACATGCCTTCCTCAGCATGGGAACCTCCAAGAGGATGGACTTCTTACATGGTAGCCCAGGGCTCTGTGCACTGGCATTCCAGCAAAAGGGGGACGCTGCGTCACCTTCTCTGACCTAGGCTCTGAAGCCATGCCATGTCACTTTTCTGCGTTCTACTGTTTACAAGGCTTCCCAGAGTCAAGGGGAAGGGACATGGACCGCACCTCTGGATAAGAGGAGTATCAAATGACTTGCAGCCACAATTATTTTCTATTGTTTTATGAACACATTCCCATCATTTCAACAATTTTTGTCTTTCTGGATGCATTTTTCTCTGTCTACAATACCCTTTACATCTTCTTTGTCTGTCTACCAAGCTCTACTCTCCCAAGACACACCTTCTGCTTTCTGCTTTCCTCTCTCCTTTGGGCCACATGCTGAGTACATAACCCCTATAATATAGTTTTTTTCCTGATGTATTATAACTCTTTACCTCTGCCTCTATCATCAGCCTTTCCTCCTTGAAGGCAGGGACAAAGTCTTATTTGCCTCTATACTTCACATATTCTCTCTCATAGGTCCTTAGGACATGTTTGCCAAATGACAGAAATAGATTATAGAGCCAGAGAGCTTTTCAAATGTTAAAGTGCTATTCAAACAAAGGCTGTCATTATTTACAACATAAGGGAGACTTTTACTGAGGAAAATGTAATAGCTTCTGGTGATAGCTTTCTGCCTGGCAAGTTCTATCTAAATGCATAATCCATTAGACTGTCAAAAAAAATAAAAAACATTATTTAAATTTTCTCTTTCTTTCTTTCTCCAGCTTAAATACTAGTGGCAACTAGTTGTTTGTCCTTTAACTGTTATTTACATCACTGTTCTCCAGATTTTTTCAAGTAATCTTTCCATGAATCTGTTTTATCAGGCCATTGCTTCTCTACATCCTTTATAGTTTTGTACTTAATTGTTTATCATCTAATTTTCCTGGCCCACTACTTATCATCTTTAATTAGTCTTTTATTTATTCAGTCTATATTTTCTAAGGATCTGAGGGGCTACTATGTACCAGGCAATATGATGGACCCCAGGGATTCAGTGAAAAACAAGTTACAGTCCCTCCAACAAGAAACTCAGTGCCTGGTGGAGAAAGAAAGTGTCAACAGAATGTGACAGATGTTAAGCCAGAGGCCTGCAGAGAGGAGTATGGAGGTGGGTACTTACTCCTCTCTGGGGTGGATAAGAGAGACTGCAGGAGGAAACACCAATGCACCTACAAAAGGGGGTAGTATTAAGACTCATAAAGAAGGAGACATCTCAATGAGAGAGAACATCCTGAGCCTGGAGATAGAAAAGAATAGATGTGTGGAAGACCAACAGATAGTTTCATGTTCTTGCTCTAAAGTATGAGACAGAAAATGGCAGATTTCTGAAGCTTCTAGCTCTCAGGATTGTGAAAACTGTCTTGGTTTTCAGGCACTAGAGTCTCTGGAACTCTCTAACTGGGAATCTAGTTAATTACCCAAAGAGTTCAGGAAACAATCGCAGAAAACCAAACTCAAGGGAATTTTTAAAATTATTATGCAGCCGTTTCTCCAAGCCAAGCAGAATTTGCTGCTAAAAAAATCTACTCCAAGCTCTACACTTTACCACTTGAGAGACTTTGCAGACAATTTATTCATAGATCCTCAAGACTACATATGGTATCAAACAAGACTACATGATATTTCTCAGAAAGTTGCTGGGAAGATCACAAATGATGGTATAAGCAGAAGTTCCTTTTGTGGACAGTGGTTACTTTTGCATAGCTAGCTCTTTTTTTTTTTTTTTCTTTTTGCCATTTTTACTGCTAAGAGAACACTTCTTTTTCCTTCTTTCTTTGGTATCACACCTTCCTTACTTTCCTCCATGTGTGATCATGTGACCTTGGTCTGACCAATCAGAATACTACTTTGCCATGTCCATATTAAGCAATGCAGGACTAAGCACTTGTCCCATTTTGGTTCATGGATGACCAAGTAGTTCCACCTGGTTCAATCGAATAAATTCTATGACTCATAAAAAATTTGAAAAAAGAGAGGCTTTCTTTCCCATGGAGCTGCTAAGTCAGTATACGTCAAATAAAAACCCACTAAAGGGCAACAACAACTAAAGAAATGCCCAAGAAAGACGACCACAGAAGAAAACAGAGCAGAGACAAGAGACAGATAACTGACGATAAGTCATGAACGCCAGGCTACATCTGTCTTTAAAATAAAAATACCGTACATCTTACAGTTGATAATTTCCACTTTTAAGTGAATTTTACTTTTGTTTCTATATCTTGCAACTAAAAAGAGTCCACTTTCCATGGTTTCAGCTACCTACAGTCAACCAACTTCTGAAAATATTAAATGGAAAATTCCAGGAGCAAAAAATTCATAAAATTTAAATTGCACACCATTCTGAGTAGTGTGATGAAATCTCTCAGCATCCTGCTCCACCTCACCTGGGACATGAATCATGCCTTTGTTCAGGATATCCCATCGGTTAGTCACTTAGTAGCCATTTGGTTATCAGATGGTCAGGGTGTCACAATGCTTGTGTTCAAGTAACCCTTATTTTATTGAACAATGATCCCAAAGAACAAGAGTAATGATGCTGGTGATTCAGATATGCTAAAGAAAATCCGTAAAGTGCTTCCTTTAAGTGAAAAGGTGAAAGTTCTTGACTTAATAAGAAAAAAAATGATATGATGAGGTTGCTAACATCTATAGTAAGAAAACTTCTTCTATCCATGAAACTGTGAAGAAAGAAAAAGAAATCCATGCTGGTTTTGCTTTCACACCTTAGACTGCAAAAGTTAAAGCCCTAGTGCATGGTAAGTGTTTAGTTAAGATGGAAAATGCATTAAATTTGTATGATAAGATATTTTGAGAGAGAGAGAACAAAAGAGAAACCATGTTCACATAACTTTTATTACAGCATATTGTTATAATTGTTCTATTTTATGATTTGTTATTATTATCTCTTACTGTGCCTAATTTATAAATTAAACTTTAACATAGGTATGTATATATAGGAAAAAAACATAGTATATATAGGGTTTGGTATTATTTGCAGTTTCAGGCATCCACTGGGGGTCTTAGAATGTATCCCCTGTGGATAAGGGGGGACTACTGTATAAAAGGTTGTGTCATCTGAGATAGAAATAACTTTACTTCTCCCTTTCCAATCTGAATGTCTCTATTTCTTTTTCTTGCCTAATTGCTTTGGGTAGAATCACCAATACAATGTTAAATAGAAATTGTGAGAATAGTCATTTTTTCTTGTTCCTGATCTTAGGAGGAAAGAATTAAGTCTTTCACCATTAAGCATGATGTTAGCTGTGAGGTTTTGTTTTGTTTTGTTTTTATAAGAGAGATCCTAAATGATCAAGGAAGAACTTTGTGGTACAGTATTTTGGCTTTTGGAGAAAGGATAACATATCAAGAAAAGATGAAAAAAATGGATGAGAATTTGATTTTGTACATTTAGGTTTTGGGTCTTTCTTGGTATTAGAAGATACTGCAGCTGCCCTATTGTAAACATAATTCACAATAAATATTCTTGCCCCCAGAGTGAATTCTCATCTCAAATAAGTACACTTTCTTCCAATTTGCTGATGTCGTGAAAGAATAATCTGTCCGATCTACATATGAATTCAATTCTAAGCTTATTTTGCCATTTAATTCATTTAACCTAATGATGGAAATTACTAATAAGAAGATCACACAAGTTGATAAGTTGTTACAGTTGTGATGCAGTTGTCAAATCGTAATAATTGGTGAAGGAATTTGGCTTTTTCTTGGCTAGCAACTTTTCTTTCAACCCTTGCATTTAGAAAATTGGTGGATGTGAACAATTATTCATTTACTCACTCAGCAAATACTTGCCAAGTCCCTACCTGTTGGCAAGCACTACATGGTAGGCAGCTTCTAAAATGACTCCCAACAACTGCCCCCCCCAAACAAAATTCCTACCTGGCCCTTTACAGAAAAAGTTTGGCAACCCCTGCATTAGAAACAAATCTACCCTACACTTGAGGGGAGGAGATTCACAAGGGCATGAATACCAGGAAGCTGGGATCTTTGGGAGCTGTGAGATTTTTGTAGATGTCTTTTATCAGAGTGAGGAAGTTCTATTTTATTCTTTGTTTGTTGAGCTTTTATTATTATTATTATAATAAAAAATATTGGATTTTGGCAAATGCTTTTTCTGTGTTTATTGAGCAAGATACATTCTTGCCATAATTACTGACTTCAAAGAAAAAATATTTGGGCATATAGGCAAAAAGCCAAAGTAACTATAAAGAAAAGAAAATCAAATCACCATCAGAAGTCTCAACATCAAAGTTTTGTGCCAAAAGAAAATGGAGTAACATATTTAAGATACTCAAGGAAAGTAAATGTGAGCCAGATTTTATATCCAGCCAAATAAACTTTCAAACATAAAGGCAGAAGACAATCAAAATATAAGAATTCAGAGAATAATGTTACCATGAGCCCACACAGCCTATGACTATAATTAAAGAATAAACTTTAAAAATCATAACAAGTCAATTTTAGATAAATTTTAGAAACACCTATTTTTAGGAAAACATAGCTTACCAAAACTAACACTAAGGGAAACAAAATGAGAAGAGACTTTACTCATGAAAGAAATTACACCAGTAATTAAAAATTTATCCCAACACATAGAGAAAACTTCAGACTTCCAGAAAATAGGAAAAAACAAAACAAAACACTTCCAAATTCATTTCATGAAGCTAGGATAAACTTGAGGACAGTGAGAACAAGGAAAATTAACAAGTGGGTGAACTTATGAATATAAACGTAAATATCCTGAGAATATATTAGCACTATATAACCACAGCACTACATAAAACTACTGCCTTATTGTGACCAAGTTACGTTTTCTCCAGTAATGTAGGAATAGTTTAATATTAGAAAATTAATGTATTTCATAATATTAAGAGATTGATAGAGAACCATATAGTTCATCTCAATAGATGCAGCAAAACCAGGCATTAAATGAAATTTTAGTCAACACCCACTCATGATAAAGAAATTAGCACAGAAAGAATAGAAGGGAACTTCCTTAATTTGTTTCAGGACATGCCTCTAAATCTACTTGCATAGTACTTAATGTTAAAGGGAAGAAACAAAACCCTCATTATTTAGATATGATATTATTATCTACATTAAAAACAAAAGATAATATACACATATTTTGTTTACTAATAAGTGTTCAATTGCATTTCTATTCTTTATTATTATTTTATTCCCATTATTTAACTACAAGTAAGAAATTAGCAAATGTAATTTTTAGTAGTACAATGTACTATTTTAGAAATAGATTTAACAAAAGATATGTAATATTTTAAAAGAAAAATTATAAAACTTTATTTTAAAATTAAATCAATTTAAATAAATGGAGAAATAAGAATCAACATAGTAAAGATGTCAATTCTTCCAAAATTAATTTCTAAATTTAGGCCACTCACAATACTGATATGTTTTTCATAGAATATAAGAAGTCAGTTTTAAAATTAATGTGTAAAGCAAAGGCCCAGGAATAGCTCAGGAGACTTTAAAGAAAATCAAGTTTGAAGATTTTTACCACCAGTTATCAAAATTTATTATAAGTTTATCATAATTATGATAACATGGTATTGGTAGATTTAGGTAAATTGACCAGAACAGAACAGAGAGCTCAGAACCAGATCCATGCATATGCAGGAGCCATCTAAGTCAGAGAAGACGTTGAAGATCAGAGGGCAGATGACAAGCTATCTACAAATGGTACTGGGACATGTATGGGGAATAGAAACTAAACTACATACTGAACCAAAAATCAATTCTTGGTGAGGTAGGGATCTAAATGTGAAAAGCAAAATCCTCAAAACATGGAGAAGAATACCCAAACCAATTTTCTGATACTGGAGTGTTCATTAAGTAAAACATGAAAAACATAAATGAAAATTAATAAATTCAACTATAGTAAAAGCTTCTGTTCATCAAAAGACACCCAAAACATACACAATACATATCAGGAACCAAAGATTTTGTTAATAATATGACAAAAGATTAGTATATGTACATGTATGTGTGTGTATCCACCCCCGCAGACATATATTTTCTACCTACTTATAAAATAAGTAATAATAAATTTAAAACATTGATAAAGCTTATGAAGTCAGTGCCAATAAAAGAAACTCAAATAGATTTTAAAAAGATGAACTCTGTTCACTGTCATGCATAATCATAAAAGTGGTCATTAAAACCACAATGGAAAACCATTTTATACCTGTATGATAGGCAAAAATATTTAAAGAATTGGGAAAGATTTGAAGAAATAGGGTATTTTACATGCTGATGGGTATGAACTGATACAACCCCTTTGGGAATAATTTGACAACATCTAATTAATTTGAGGATAGTTATACCCTATAACCCTTCAATTCCTTGTCTAGGTATAGAGCTACTTTCATACCTATGAACATGCATAACCATGTCCACCATCTGATCAGTGGACAAATAATTTATGGCATACTTATAAAATGGAATATGATACAGGAGTAAAAATAACCAGAGCTACAGGTATCAACATGGATGCATCTGGAAGAAAAATCACACTGAGGAAATATAAAAGGCAAGTTACAGAAAAACTACCATCTGACACCTCTTAGATGAAAATTTAAACTACGTGAAACAGTGCTAAAAATACTAAAGCTACATAAATGTGCCGTAAAAGAACACAGAGCTCATGAAAATGATAAATACCAAAGTTCGATGTGTAGTCACCTTTGCAGGTGTGATAAGAGATTCAACTGAATTAGTCATGACTTTTTTTTTTTAAGTGGTGGTGGGTACTTAGCATTTGCTATACTATTCTCTACACCTTTTTGTATGTCCAAAATATTTCATAATAATAATTTTTAAAAGAAAAACCTCCCACTATCACGGAAAGATGTTTTTAATATATTACAGGTAAACACAGTGAAATATATATAAACACCTACCATATGCATCACCCATTAGAAAAAAAATATTCACGAAAAAATAAATGCAAAAGAAAAGAATGGAAAGATATATACTATAATGTCGAGTCCATAGAAATTGCTAGATTACAGTTGTTTTTAGTTTGTGTTTTCTGCTTCATTTTTTCTAGTGAGCATAATTAACTCTTAATGAATCTGCTGAATTAATTAATAAACATTTTTAATGTCACAGTTATAATAAATCATAACAATCAATGCACTTGTGCTGAAATGCCAAACATAATCAGAAAATGCTTCAGAACTGCACTTCTCCATAGCATACTTTGACTTAGTTGACAAACTCTCAAACGGGACAATACCCCAGTCCTCCGTGAGCTTACCGATTAAAAACAGATGACAAAAAAGTGAACCAGAGCTATAAATTAAGCATTAAAATATTGCATTTGACTTTCAGTGCTCTCCGACATTTTAGACATATGGACAGTCTCCACTCTGCCTTTTCAGTTCTGGGAAAGAGCTAATGCTTTTCCCCAGAGTGTGAGATAGCTGTCAAACATGCCTTTTTTGCCACTGTCGTTTTCACACCAAATGCTCTTCTTTCTTTTTCACACAAGGACAAGATAGCACTGCAGCCTCCCCCGGCTGTGGGAAATGGATATAACTGAAGCATGATCTGCGTCGGGGTTTGTTTTTAACTCACCTCTTCAGTGAGCACGCCTCCTGTCCTCGAAGCAGGCCAGCTCGGTGTGGGTGTGCAGTGCTTCCAAATCTCGCTATGCAGCCCAACCTGGAATAAAACAGAAATAATGAAAATGTCCTATGTTTCCCTGCACCATTTGACTCCTACCAAGAAAATGGGAGGACTATCTCAGGTTATATAAAGGAAAGCTTCTTGAGAACAGTTGCTGGTCATTTTACAACTGGAGGCGAGAACCATCATATAATCCACACCATGTGTATTGAAGGTGTTTGTTAACACATGATCAAAATATCACACCTAAATCTTACTTGCTGCTCACCTGTGCTCCACACTGTGTTAAATGCTTTACATTCATCATCTCAATTCATCCTCCTGGAAACTCTATTAAGTTGATTCTATCTTACCAGCCCCATGTTGTAAATGCAGAAACTGAAGGTCAGAGAGAAGTTAAATGACTTGCCAAGGCCATGAAACTAGTAGATGATGGAGCTGGGATTGGAACCAGGTATCCTATCTCACGCCTGAGCCCTTAACCTCTCCACACCTGTCCTCAGAACCATTCAGAGAGTCCCTTTTAATTATCCTCCTATAGTTATTAGTGGTGGATATTTTAATCTGTTTACTGATGGAGTAACCGAGTCTCTGAGAGATCCTGCCCAAACCATCAGAGCTATCCAACTTCAAAATCTATGCACTTAGCACTAGATCACATTCTCTTTCATAGATTCACAACCAAGATATGATCTCTCTTCCAAGTCCTTCCTCCCTCTGTTTCTCCATCTGCAAAAGAAAGGGAATCATATTGTCTCCCTTGAAAATCTCCATGGCTTTTATGGGATCAAATGCAATTCAGTGCAAAGGGAATTTGAAAAGTATAAAAACATGAGGAATTCAAATTTGCACCCGTATTTCAGCTAAGTTTCCTTATCAGGCATCAACTATTAGAACATGCCAAATCCTTCCCATCTATGTTTAGAATGCTATGAGTAATAACACAGTCCCTATTCTCTGTTCATAGCAGAACTCAGATGATTCTGCCATTATCCAGCCTTTTCCCAGATAGCCCTGTACTATGAAGCTAAGCTGACTTTATCTCCAGGTTCAAGGGTGGACTCTGATAGGCCAAAGTCAATCGAAGTCATCTTGGTCCCTTGGACATAGTGATTCCTTTAGTTAACTTTGGCTTAAGGAAAACAGCACATGCATTCTCCTGACTAGGGGGGTTTAACTAAATTTGGGCCGATGAGCTGTGTACTGATGATATGGCATCCAGATGTGAAGCTGGAAACCAGAGTAGCCATTGTCCACCATAAGGGAGGTGGTCAGTGAACAATACCGACACCACTGAAAGTGGGAAGAACTTCATGAATGCTATTTATGTTATTACACTAAAATTTTTGATAGTTTCTGTCAAAAGTTTGATGTTCCTATACCCTTCTCATTGGTATTTTTAGGACATCTTCATTCAAATTAGCATATGCAGTCTCCAATTCACCCTTGCTACAGACGTCACCAGTATTATTTCATCCAACTAATTGGTATGAAAAAGCAATCTCCTCTTTGCCCTCTTTCCCCTGTTACTGTCTCATTTTCTAAAGCAGTAACCTTTCATGCCTTTGTGGGCAGTGTGGGGATAGAGAGGCATTTCCTGGCACAGGTAATGAGCTCCCAGCTGTTTCCACTCAGAAAAGGCAGGAGCTGCAAGTGAATAACTAACATGCATTTCACAATTTACCATTTGTTAAGCATAATTCCCTCAAATTGATTTGTTCTAAGTTTCACCTTGCTTTGTGAATTTGAAGTGTCTTTCCCTTCACTGGGAAGCACCACTGTGTAAGCCTCTCATTTTTCCTTGGAAAATAAGAAATGTTATCAAAATCAAATAACTTGCTTTTAGTATTAAAACGCTATTGTCAAAGAATTGTGCACTCACAAAGGAAAAAGACATTTTTTCCATCTCCTTAAAAGAGGAGTTTTGAGATGGAGAAAATATGAGTGGGTTTCCTCCACCCCAGGACTGGCCCTCACATAGGTACTCAGGTTTCTCTTTTTGCCCCCTCCCAATTCTGTATTTCCAGGTGGCCAATTACTTGTAGCCAGGAAAAAGCTAATTTACATTAACTAGCTCCCAGCAAATTTGTCTCCTTAAAAGCTCTTAAATTCGCCCCTTTTTTTATCCCTCACAGCAGCTGCTGCCCCATTTCAAAGCCCCATTGCTCTCACGTAGATTATTCAACAGCCTTCTCGCCATTTTCCTTTCCATCCTATTTCTCCCTCTCCCAGGGTCTACACCTTATTCCTGCCGCAGCTGTCTTTCTAAAAGGCAAATCCGATGATCACCTCCCTCTCCTATGTAAGACCTCTCAACAGCTGTCTGGATAAAATTCCAACTCCATGGTCTAGTGTCAAGATCCTTTATGATCTGGCCGTGATGCATGGACAGCCACGTGTCTGGCCACTGCTGTTACGTATCTTTGCTGCACTACAACTTGTTCACTGCAGTTACAATACTGGATCTCTGACAAAATAGAGTGGGGCTGAATTTTGAAAGAAAAGCTTTTTAATAAAATCAGCTCTCTGTCCTATATATTTTTCTAAAAGTTGTTCTTTTCACATATGGTGTTTTTAAGTCTCTAGCATCGATTTTTGGGTATAATGTAAGATAGGAATCTGTCATTATTGTTTTCATATGAGCAACTAGTTGAATCAATGGCATTTAACTAACTAACATCCTTCAGGTAGACGTTGTCAATTTTTAGAATTTTAAAAGAGATCTTAGAAACGTGTTTTGAGGGTAGGCAAGCAAAGCTCTTTAAAATTTGATCACACTAGAAAACGGAATCCTCTTGCACCGATGGTGGGAATGGAAATTGATACAGGCACTATGGAGAACAGTATGGAGGTTCCTTAAAAAACTACAAATAGAACTACCATATGACCCAGCAATCCCACTACTGGGCATAGACCCTGAAAAAACCATAATTCAAAAAGAGTCATGTACCACAGTGTTCATTGCAGCTCTATTTACAATAGCCCGGAGATGGAAACAACCTAAGTGTCCATCATCAGATGAATAGATAAAGAAGATGTGGCACATATATACAATGGAATATTACTCAGCCATAAAACGAAATGAAATTGAGCTATTTGTAATGAGGTGGATAGACCAGAGTCTGTCATACAGAATGAAGTAAGTCAGAAAGAGAAAGACAAATACCGTATGCTAACACATATATATGGAATTTAAGAAAAAAGAAATGTCATGAAGAAACTAGGGGTAAGACAGGAATAAAGACACAGATCTACTAGAGAATGGACTTGAGGATATGGGGAGGGGGAAGGGTAAGCTGTGACAAAGCGATAGAGAGGCATGGACATATATACACTACCAAACGTAAGGTAGATAGCTAGTGGGAAGCAGCCGCATAGCATAGGGAGATCAGCTTGGTGCTTTGTGACCACCTGGAGGGTTGGGATAGGGAGGGTGGGAGGGAGGGAGACGCAAGAGGGAAGAGATATGGGAACATATGTATAACTGATTCACTGTTATAAAGCAGAAACTAACACACCATTGTAAAGCAATTATACTCCAATTAAAAAATAAAAAAAATAAATAAATGCCATTTTTAATAAAAAAATAAAAAATAAAATAAAATTTGATCCCACTCACTTTGTCAGTGTAGGAAGGATTTCTTTTTTCTTTTTTTGTCTTTGGAAAGTGTATCATTTACTGGGTCTTTTTTTAAACTTTATTTATGTTTTTGAATTTTATTTTTTTTTATACAGCAGATTCTTATTAGCTATCCATTTTATACACATCAGTGTATAGATGTCAATCCCAATCTCCCAATTCATCACACCACCAGCCCCAGCCCCCACTGCTTTCCCCCCTTGATGTCCATACGTTTGTTCTCTACATCTGTGTCTCAACTTCTGCCCCGCAAACCAGTTCATCTGTTTCATTTTTCTAGGTTCCACATATATGCGTTAATGTGCGATATTTGTTTTCCTCTTTCTGACTTACTTCACTCTGTATGACAGTCTCTAGATTCACCCACATCTCTACAAATGACCCAATTCCATTCCTTTTTATGGCTGAGTAATATTCCATTGTATACATGTACCACATCTTCTTTATCCATTCGTCTGTCGATGGGCATTTAGGTTGCTTCCATGACCTGGCTATTGTAAATAGTGCTGCAAAGAATATTGGGGTGCATGTGTCTTTTTGAATTACAGTTTTCTCTGGGTATATGCCCAGTAGAGGGATTGCTGAGTCATATGGTAATTCTATTTTTAGTTTTTTAAGGAACCTCCATACTGTTCTCCATAGTGACTCTATTAATTTACATTCCTACCAACAGTGCAAGAGGGTTCCCTGTTCTCCACACCTTCTCCAGCATTTGTTTTTATAGATTTTCTGATGATGCCCCCTCTAACTGGTGGGAGGTGATACCTCATTGTAGTTTTGATTTGCATTTCTCTAATTATTAGTGATGTTGAGCAGCTTTTCATGTGCTTCTTGGCCATCTGTATGTCTTCTTTGGAGAAATGTCTATTTAGGTCTTCTGCCCGTTTTTGGATTGGGTTGTTTGTTTCTTTAACATTGAGCTGCATGAGCTGTTTATATATTTTGGAGATTAACCCTTTGTCCGTTGATTCATTTGCAAATATTTTCTCCCATTCTGAGGGCTGTCTTTTGGTCTTGTTTATGGTTTCATTTGCTGTGCAAAAGCTTTGAAGTTTCATTAGGTCCCATTTGTTTATTTTTGTTTTTATTTCCATTACTCTAGGAGGTGGATCAGAAAAGATCTTGCTGTGATTTATGTCAAAGAGTGTTCTCCCTATGTTTTCCTCTAAGAGTTTTATAGTGTCTGGTCTTACATTTAGGTCTCTAATCGATTTTGAGTTTATTTTTGTGTATGGTGTTAGGGAGTGTTCTAATTTCATTCTTTTACATGTAGCTGTCCAGTTTTCCAGGCACCACTTATTGAAGAGACTGTCTTTTCTCCATTGTATATCTTTGTCTCTCTTGTCATAGATTAGTTGACCATAGGTGTGTGGGTTTATCTCTGGGCTTTCTATCTTTTTCCATTGATCTATGTTTCTGTTTTTGTGCCAGTACCATATTGTCTTCATTACTGTAGTTTTGTAGTATAGTCTGAAGTCAGGGAGTCTGATGCCTCCAGCTCCATTTTTTCCCTCAAGACTGCTTTGGCTCTTCGGGGTCTTTTGTGTCTCCATACAAACTTTAAGATTTGTCCTACTTCCGTAAAAAGTGTCATTGGTAATTTGATAGGGATTGCATTGAATCTGTAGATTGCTTTGGGTAGTAGAGTCATTTTCACAATATTGATTTTTCCAATCCAAGAACATGGTATAACTCTCCATCTGTTGGTATCATCTTTAATTTCTTTCATCAGTGTCTTATAGTTTTCTGCATACAGGTCTTTTGTCTCCCTAGGTAGGTTTATTCCTAGGTATTTTATTCTTTTTATTGAAATGGTAAATGGGAGTGTTTCCTTAATTTCCTTTCAGATTTTTCATCATTAGTGTATAGCAATGCAAGAGATTTCTGTGCATTAATTTTGTATCTTGCTACTTTACCAAATTCATTGATTAGCTCTAGTAGTTTTCTGGTAGCATCTTTAGGATTCTCTATGTATAGTATCATGTCATCTGCAAACAGTGACAGCTTTACTTCTTCTTTTCTGATTTGGATTCCTTTTATTTCTTTTTCTTCTCTGATTGCTGTGGCTAGGACTTCCAAAACTGTGTTGAATAATAGTGGTGAGAGTGGACATCCTTGTCTTCTTCCTGATCTTAGAGAAAATGCTTTCAGTTTTTCACCATTGAGAATGATGTTTCCTGTGGGTTTGTTGTATATGGCCTTTATTATGTTGAGGTAGGTTCCCTCTGTGCCCACTTTCTGGAGAGTTTTTATCATAAATGGGTGTTGAATTTTGTCTAAAGCTTTTTCTGCATCTATTGAGATGATCATATGGTTTTTCCCCTTCAATTTGTTAACATGGTGTATAACACTGATTGATTTGCGTATATTGAAGAATCCTTGCATCCCTGGGATAAATCCCACTTGATTGTGGTGTATGGTCCTTTTAATGTGTTGTTGGATTCTGTTTGCTAATATTTTGTTGAGGATTTTTGCATCTATATTCATCAGTGATATTGGTCTGTAATTTTCTTTTCTTTGTAGTATCTTTGTCTGGTTTTGGTATCAGGGTGATGGTGGCCTCGTAGAATGAGTTTGGGAGCGTTCCTCCCTCTGCTATATTTTGGAAGAGTTTGAGAAGGATGGGTGTTAGCTATTCTCTAAATGTTTGATAGAATTCACCTGTGAAGCCATCTGTTCCTGGACTTTTGTTTGTTGGAATATTTTTAATCACAGTTTCAATTTCATTACTTGTGATTGGTCTGTTCATATTTTCTATTTCTTCCTGGTTCAGTCCTGGAAGGTTATACCTTTCTAAGAATTTGTCCATTTCTTCCAGGCTATCCATTTTATTGGCATAGAGTTGCTTGTAGTAGTCTCTTAGGATGCTTTGTATTTCTGCAGTGTCCATTGTATCTTCTCATTTTTCATTTCTAATTTTATTGATTTGAGTCCTTTCCCTCTTTTTCTTGATCAGTCTGGCTAATGGTTTACCAATTTTGTTTATCTTCTCAAAGAACCAGCTTTTAGTTTTATTGATCTTTGCTATTGTTTTCTTTGTTTCTATTTCATTTACTTCTGCTCTGATTTTATGATTTCTTTCCTTCTGCTAACTTTGGGTTTTGTTTGTTCTTCTTTCTCTAGTTCCTTTAGGTGTAAGGTTAGATTGTTTATTTGGGATTTTTCTTGTTCCTTGAGGTAGGCTTGTATAGCTATAAACTTCCCTCTTAGAACTGCTTTTGCTGCATCCCATAGGTTTTGGATCATCGTGTTTTCATTATCATTTGTCTCTAGGTATTTTTTGATTTCCTCTTTGATTGCTTCAGTGATCTCTTGGTTATCTAGTAACATATAGTTTAGCCTCCATGTGTTTGTGTTTTTTACGTTTTTTTCCCCTGTAATTGATTTCTAATCTCATAGCATTGTGGTCAGAAAAGATGCTTGATATGATTTCAATTTTCTTAAATTTACTGAGGCTTGATCTGTGACCCAAGATGTGATCTATCCTGGAGAATGTTCTGTGCACACTTGAGAAGAAAGTATAATCTGCTGTTTTTCGATGGAATGTCCTATAAATATCAATTAAATCTATCGGTCTATTGTGTCATTTAAAGCTTGTGTTTCCTTAATCATTTTTTTGTTTGGATGATCTGTTCATTGATGTAAGTGAGGTGTTAAAGTCCCCCACTATTAGTGTGTTACTGTCGATTTCCTCTTTTATAGCTGTCAGCAGTTGCCTTATGTATTGAGGTGCTCCTATGTTGGATGCATATATATTTATAATTGTTATATCTTCTTCTTGGATTTATCCCTTGATCATTTTGTAGTGTCCTTCTTTTCTCTTTATTTATAAACATTCTTTATTTTAAAGTATATTTTATCTGATATGAGTATTGCTATTCCAGCTTTCTTTTGATTTCCATTTGCATGGAATATCTTTTTCCATCCCCTCACTTTCCCTAGGCCTGAAGTGGGTCTCTTGTAGACAGCATATATATGGGTCTTGTTTTTGTATCCATTCAGCAAGCCTGTGTCTTTTGGTTGGAGCATTTAATCCATTCACGTTTAAGGTAATTTTTGATATGTATGTTCCTATGGCCATTTTCTTAATTGCCAGGTAGAGTAATCTTGGTTGTAGGGTCTTCCCTTTCATCACTTTAAGTATATCATGCCACTCCCTTCTGGCTTGTAGAGTTTCTGCTGAGAAATCAGCTGTTAACCTTATGGGAGTTCCCTTGTATGTTATTTGTCGCTTTTCCCTTGCTGCTTTCAGTAATTTTTCTTTGCCTTTAATTTTTGCTAGTGTGTTTTCCTTGGGTTTATCCTGTATGGGACTCTCTGCACTTCCTGGACTTGGGTGGCTCTTTCCTTTCCCATGTTAGGTAAGTTTTCGACTATAATCTCTTCAAATATTTCTCAGGTCCCTTCTCTCTCTCTTCTCCTTCTGGGACCCATATAATGCAGATGTTGTTGCATTTAATGTTATCCCAGAGGTCTCTTAGGCTGTCTTCATTTCTTTTCATTCTTTTTCCTTTATTCTGTTCTGTGGCAGTGAATTCCACCATTCTGTCTTCCAGGTCACTTATCCGTTCTCTGCCTCAGTTATTCTGCTATTGATTCCTTCTAGTGTATTTTTCATTTCAGGTATTGTGTTGTTCATCTCTGTTTGTTTTTTCTTTAATTCTTCTAGGTCTTTGTTAAACATTTCTTGCATCTTCTTGATCTTTGCCTCCATTCTTTTTCTGAGGTCCTGGATCATCTTCACTACCATTATTCTGAATTCTCTTTCTGGAAGGTTGCCTATCTCCACTTCATTTAGTTGTTTTTCTGGGGTTTTATCTTGTTCTTTCATCTGGTACATAGCCCTCTGCCTTTTCATCTTGTCTATCTTTCTGTGAATGTGGTTTTTGTTCCACAGGCTGCAGGACTGTAGTTCTTCTTGCTTCTGCTGTCTGCCCTCTTGTGGATGAGGCTATCTAAGAGACTTTTGCAAGTTTCCTGCAGGAAGGATTTCTTAAACAAGACACAAAGAGCACAATTCAAAAAGAAAAAAGAAATGATAGATTCAACACATTAAACTTCATCAACAGGTCCTATAAACAAAGTGAAAAGATCAGCTGTAGACTGAAAATATACATTTGTCACATGTAAATTTGACAAAGGGCTAATATCTAGGCTATATAAAGAACACTTATAAATTAATAAAATGAACAAAACAACAACAACAGAAATGTGGGCAAAAGTTTTCCAAGAGGCCATTCAGAAAGAGGCAACCTACTCAACCTGTTTTAAAATGCTAAATTTTCTTAGTCATCAGGATATACATGATAAAAACACACAAAAAATGTTTTGTACGCTTAAAACTTCGTTAGGAGGGTAGATTTCATGTCATCTATTTTTACCAAAATTAACAACAAACAATAAAAAGCAGCAGAAAAGAAAGGCGGATAAGGCAAGTCTGTGGATACAGAATGCTAGTGAGGATGGGTCAGCGGTAACCCTTGTGCGTTGCTGTTGGGAAGGTACCGTGGTCCAGCTACTTGGGTACAATAGACCTTTGTTGCACTTAATGGACCATTTCTAGGGGCCTGGGGCTGTGAATCTGGCTTAGCGTTTTGAACCTGGAGCAAGATCTCAGTTTACAGAGTGAGCAACACATGAGATGAAAAAGGCTGCCGTAAAGAGAGAGTCTAGTAAAAGAAGAAAGAAAAAAAAAAGAGTGTCCAGAAGAGTATCAATCGACAGCGCTCTGCAGAGGATCAGATATAGGCCAAGAGGTCTGAACAGGTGGACAGAGGGACAGAGTTGAACTTTCCCAGCCAAGGAGGACAGAACTCCCAAGGCTTTCTCCATTGTGGCTTCAGGACTCCATGAAAGGGTCTGCGGACATTCCCAAGGGCAGGGGTGTTAAGCCAGTTTCAAGCAATCAGCAAATTCCTTTAAACTGGATGCAAAATTTGTACACCTCCTTGTTAAAGAAGGAAGAGTCAGTATTCTCCAAGGTCCCATAGCCAGGAAACCGTGGATCCAGAATTCACACCCATGCCTGGTTCCTGATTCAGATACCTGCCATTTTGGTTCAAAATCTAATACTGCCCATTCTTCCTTTTCTCTTTCAGACTGAAGAAGAAAATTAACCACCCGATAGTCACTGAGCAACTTGGTTCTGGCACTGTCGAGAATACAATCTACCCAAGACATTATCCCTCCTTCACTCTAGGTTCTGGGTTTTTGGGGTGGAAGAACAATATTTATTGAAACATTAACATGTTTTGGTATAGGGTTTCCCTCTTCCTTTCCATGAAGATAGCCAGGCCTTTCGCATTTCCTTTTCCTAGGACTTTCGTAGGGGTCAAGTAGAAGTGGCCAGAGGACAACTCTCCTCTTCTCCCTCCCTCCTCACTCTCTCTTCCTCCCTCTCTCTCCTGTGAGTGAAAATGTGAGCTCATGAAAGCAACTCTGATAGGAAGAAAGGAGCAAGGAAGTACCTTTGTGGGCAGCCAGAGAAGGGCTTCGATCCATAACACATCTTTTCTGCTGTGGGTCAGAGCCTTCCTGACTCCGAGACGTACTCATGGATGTTGGGCCCTAGGTTCCCAGCCCAGACGAGGGTCCTCCAGGCAAGAAACACAAGCAGCAGTTCCTTGACCCCAGGAGACCAGTGTGGCCAGAAGCCTCAAGAGTAGGCTCCTCCCTGAGCCTTGGACACTCTGTAACACTCATGGACTGTGAGGTAATTAGGGTTGGCGAGAGTTGCAGGGAGCCCCAATAATGACAGACTGCATTTTTCATCAGTCTGGTAGGTTGGAGACTCAGTCATATAATTCTGTTTACTAATAATAATGACAACAACAACCAATGTGACATTTCTTACATACCGTTGTTTACACAGTGTTAATTAAGACTCACAGCACCTTCTACGTTAGAAATTGCAGAAGGTGAGAGTTGGAGTGATCCTCAGAATTCGTCCAACTTTATCATCTCATGATGTAAATGAATCTGATCCAGGAAGCCCAGTGATATCCAAAGGTCAGGGAATCACACATGTAGGACCACAGGTAAAGAAGCTCTCGGTTATTTTATCCAGCACTGTTTCCACAGCCCCATGCTGCTTAGTTGGAAAAGAATAGTGTTCTAAAAACTGGGGGCATCTCTAAGCATCTTAAAATGAAAAAACCAACAATACAAAAAGATAGCAATAGAAATGAAGGTGGACACCAGAGTTCAGTGCCCCCAGGTAAGGCAGCAGGAGTGCTCAGATGGGAAACTTGTTTTCAGAAGGAAACTCTGCCTCATACTGCCCTCTGGTGGATTGAAATAAGAATGTCTCTGCTCAGCCCTGTTACGGTAAATTTAAAGTGAACTTGAAACTGTCAGATTAAATTTAAGAAATGAGGAAAAAAAGACAAACCAAAAAAAACCCTCCTGTTCAAATTCAGGTCTTCTCTGGGCAGCTTTATAGATATAAATCCCTTCATTACTATGACTGTTAACCCAACGAAAATGGTAAGGTGTAGACATTAATAGCATGGATATATAATAGAACTGCAGATTAGGTCCTAGCTCTGGAATTCTGGAGAAGTTACCCAATCTCTCTGAGACTCATTTTGCTCGTCTGTAAAATGGACATAATAATAGGATGTCTCACAACAAGGACCTACTGTATAGCACGGGGATATTCAATATCTTGTAATAAACTATAAGGAAAAGAATCGAAAAAAATGTTTGTGTATGTGTGTATATATATAACCAAACCATTCTGCTGTACACCTGAAACTAACACAATATTGTAAATCAATTATAATTCAATAAAAAATACTACTACTAATAATAGGATGTCCCTCATGTGGTGTTGTATTTGAAGGAGAAAATCTGCATGGGTCCTTAGAAAAGTGCTGGGTACATAAGAACTCAATACAGAAGTTATTCTTATTTTTCTTCTTATTGTTGATTTTATTATCACCATTTTGATAACTTTTCAAAAAATAAGTTCATATGCACACAAATAGAACCTTGATAATTACAAAATCATCAAGGAATCGTCTTAGAATGGTATGATTATGTGTATTTTTTTTTTGCATGTTCTATGACTTCTGTAACTGGTTAAATTACCTTTACCTTGGTTTTCTGTATATTTACCTTAATGTTCACTTCCCAGTTATAAAAACACCCTAAATATTCTCTCACTAGTGATTTCAATTCTGTCCTTTTTCATTAAAAACTAAAGTAGAGGAGTCACTTGCTTTAGTCCTTATTTGTAGAGAGAGAATGCCTAATTCTCTTTCCTGAGAAGACCCTCAGGAAGATCAGAGTTTATGCTGTCGCATGGTAGATATTCTGGGTCTTTGCCTTCTTGTGAGTTAGCTGTTGCTCTCTAAAAGCCAACCCACGTTAACACAATAGCGCTTTCTTACTTCTCCTGGTTTGGGGGTCATTTCTGACCCACTGCCCTAGGATGGCCTTGCTCCCATGGATGGACCCATCCCTCCACATTGTCACTCATCCTCCAATAGGTGCACCGGGCTTGTCACGTGGTGGCTAAGGGATCTCAGTAGCCAGAGAGGGGAGACCCCAAGGCATAAGCACACCCTTGCCGACGCCCATTTGCCAAAGCAAGTCATGGGGCCAAGCCCAGATTTGCAGGATGGAGAGGAAAAGTGGCAAAGTCATACTACAAAGGGATGTGCATGCAGGCATAGGGGAAATTCATTGCCACTTTTTGCCAGCTACCACACCACCCAGGTCCCAGGCTCTGACAGTGCTGGGCATCTAAGCCAGTCCACAACAACAAAACGTCCTCAGTAATAGTAGTGGACACACACTGAGTGCTTTCCAGGAGTCTCCCACGTCAATGCCTGTGGTCACTGAAGGTAAGAGAAGATTTCACTACCACTGATGGTAAGAGAAGATTTTAGGGAGGGAACTAAGACCAAAAAAAAGGCTCAGATGCCTGTTTTGAAGCTAAACTCCATTCAGTTGTCATCATGGAGAATACGGGCTCAATGTTTCTAGATATTCTGATTGCTCAGGAGATGGCAGAAACCTGGATTGTTATATAAAATCTGATATTTAAGTGCTGACAACTAATTTAATTTCTTAAACTTTGTGCAGAAGCAAGCAAACTCTGGGCGTCGGGGAAGACCAGTTGGAGTCCTCTAGCTTACTCATGCTGGAACTAAGTGATTTATGTCAATATGGACTGGGGATCACTCACTTCCTTTTAAAGTGTGTGATGTAACATATATAAACACCTAATACAATGCAACATCAAAAAAGCAAAAACCCGATTAAAAAATGGGCAGAACAACTGAATAGACATTTTTCCAAAGAAGAAATGCAGATGGCCAACAGGCACATGAAAAGATGCTCAACATCGTTAATCATCAGGGAACTGCAAGCCAAAACCACAATGAGATATCACCTCATACCAGTCAGAATGGATGGCTGTCATCAAAAAAACAAAACCCCACAAATAACAAATGTTGGCGAGGGTGTGGAGAAAAGGGAACACTCGCACACTGTTGGTGGGAGTGTAAACTGGTGCAGCCACTGTGGAAAACAATATGCAGTTTCTCAAAAAACTAAAAACAGAACTACCATATGACCCAGCAATTCTACTCCTGGATATATATCTGAAAAACACTCACTCGAAAAGATACATGCACCCCAATGTTCATAGCAGCAATATTTACAGTTGCCAAGGTATGGAAGCAACCTAAATGTCCATCAACAGATGAATGGATAAAGAAGATGTGGTGTGTATATATATATATATATATATACATACATACATACATACAATGGAATACTACTCAGCCATAAAAAAGAATGAAATCTTGCCATTTGCAAGAATTGGTGGATGGACTTGGAGGACATTGTGCTAAGTGAAATAAGTCAGACAGAGAAAGACAAATACTGTATGAAATCACTTATATGTGGAATCTAAAAATACAACAAACTAGTGAATAAAACAAAAAAGAAGCAGACTCACATATACAGAGAACAAACTAGTGGTTACCAGTGGGGAGAGGGGCAATACAGGAGTAGGGGGGAAAAATTTTTATTATGGGATTATATGAAATCATGTGTGTGAAACTTTTGAAAATTGTAAAGCACTATAGAGTTTAAAGAATCTTTCATTCAATTAAAAAAAAACTTATAAAAATTAAAATGCATGATGTACAAAGTAGGAGGAACCCCAGAGCAATACCTGTATTTGCCAGGAAGTCTGGGGGGAAAGGGCCCCAAGACTGAATGGGGCTCTTAAAGTTCAGACTTTTGTGGCATTTGCTACAGAGTCAGGAGATCACAGTGCTTTAGTGTGAGTATTTGAGAGTCAGATGGACTGGCTCTGCTGATTACCAATGTTCCTCTCCCTTTTATTGATACTTGTTAATTTTAAATCTCTTTCAAGAACTCAAAAGCACAGCCCACAGAGCCAGGCTGTCCAGGTTGGAATCCCAGCCTTGTCACTTACCAGCTGTGTGAATTTGTTGTTGTCACTGCCTTATCTATGCTAACAGGGCACTTTGTGTATAAATATACAAAGCAGTTTTTCTCTGGGTCTTATTAGTTGTATGCATATCTGCTTTCCTCAATATACCATGGTCACCTAATAATATTAACAATACTAGAAAAGATGTACAGAGCTTTTATCTTATCCGTTATCTTATGAGTTGAGCAATTTATGTGCATTGTAGCCATTAACACTCATGACAACTGTAGAACAGCCTTCTTTCTATTCCCATTACATGGATGGAGAAACTGAGTTGGTAGTGTCATCATTTGAACTCAGATAGATCAACTGCAAACATGGTTACTCAACCTGGGATCTGCAGACCCTTGGAGGTGTCCAGGGACATACTTTTGAGGTTTCCACATTCATCTCTAAAATTTTTTAAATTTCATGTTCAGTTTGGTTATCCTAAAACACTGACTACCAGCACTTCTTGACTATCTGGATGACCCCTTTCTAAGCAAGTACTGCTGCATGATTTCTGTGCCTGCATTCACACCCGTGCTTATGCTCACGTTGGCACTTGGTGGCGACATTTAATTGTCACAGGATCACGAGAAAAGAACAGAGGAAGAGCCAATATGTCAATGTTGAGCTCGAGCTATGTGAGGGCCAAATGATCGTCACAAACCATCTTGGTATTTTTAATGGAGAAAAGCCGTGGTAGAATAGAGCCATCATGACCCACAGTATTGGAGGTCTGCCAAGTCAGAAAGAATTCCCACCAGAGATTCACTACCATATCCCTGCTGTGAGTGACAGTTTAGTTTCCGTAAAGCAAGATTCACTTCCCCCAAATTGTGTTAATTTGGATACGGTTCTTCTTTTATATTTAACTTCCAACTATATTTTGGTTTTATAGTTTTATATGAGCTCTAAGCATAAAAAACATATATATAGATTTATGTTTTCACTTATAGTAAGCAACATTATAAAAAAAACAAATGAAGTAAACCAGCTGATTGTAAGTTTTTTGTTCTGTTTTCATTTAAAAAGAGTCAGCATAGTTTTCAACTGTAAGCACATGGAATACAATGGAATGGTTTAGGGTTTGGGTTCTAAAGTCACACCCTTGGGACTGAGTCTCAATAATAACACCTTAAGTTGTGTGACCTTGGGCAAGTCACTTCTCTCTAAGATTCAGTTTCATAATTGATTAAATAGGAGAAAAAGGGATGCTGTGAGAACAAAATGATATAAGAAGTGGTTGTATGTGGCACAACAGACCTGACTAGAGCTGATAATGTGAACAGTAGAGCACATGGAGCCGGTCTTTGCCCAGAGAATAAACGGATTCATTGGTAGACTTTGCTACATGGCTTGCCTGACTGTGATTCTGAGGCAAGAACTTACTAGCTAGTGGGAGAGAATTTACCTCGTGTACAACAGAGCCTGTCATTCCTGAGATGAGAGGTGCAGTCACTGTGGTTTATAGGTAGCCATTTAATTTCTTTGAGCACCTTCCTTTTATTTTAAAGAGTAACTTTCAAAACTCTGGGATTGCTTCCAAAGAGGCAATTTGATTGGTTTCCCAGAATTAGTTTCTTATTTCCAACCAAATGCACTTTTTTTTTTTTTTTACCCATCTTCTCTTTGCACATCTTTGTGGTCCAGAATAGAGGAAATTTACTGCAAATATTAGTTTATTTCTTTAGGGAGTCAGCATACTGCTGACCCATGGTTTGGCAAGTCACTTGCAATAATTTAAGAGGAATAAAAGTAATATTTATAAGAAAGAATGTGATTCTCAAACACCATGAATATTCAGTTGAGATTGATGACATTTTTTTAAATTATGTAATAATATTAACCACTATGCCATTGGACATTTTTTAAGTGAAAGGAACCTGGCCATTTATTGCCAGTCCTATGCAGTAAAAAGGCCGTGCATTTTAGACTTAGACACTTTCAGATTTGAATCCTAGCTTGGCTGTTAGTAGAGTGAACCTGAAAAAATTTCTTTACCTTCTTTGCTCTTGATAGCCTTACTTCCAACTGACAAGGAAATATCACTTTGATAGCATAAATTTTAGCAACTTCTACTCCTTTTCTTTCTACCTTCTCAGCAGGATCTACTGACCCAATAACCTGTCGTAACAATTTCAGAGTGTTTGACATGATACGTTTCATTCATTCATGCATTCCTTCATTCAGTACATAATTATTGATTGACTACTATTTGCCATGTACTCTAATAGCCGCTGGGATTCAGCGGTGGGAAAAGGAGACAAGTTGCTTGCTCTTGAGTTTGTCTTTCACTGGAGAAGTAGAAAATAAATACAGAGACAAATAATTAAGCAAGATAGATTCAAATTTGAGTGAGTGCTAAGCATGGTGCTATGATGACAACAAAGCAAATCCACAGGTTTGCTGGAAGGCTACGTTAATCAGGATGGCCACGGAAGTTCTTTCTAATTAGGAGAGTCAAAGTGTTGAAGAATAAGAAGCAGCTGGCTGTATGAAGATCTAAGGAAAGAGATCCTAGGCAGAGGGAAACACAGACGCAAAAGCTGGGATAAAGGAGCTTGGGCAGAATCAAGGATCAGTCAACAGGGTGGCGGAAGCACATTAAGCCGGATGAAACAGCAGGAGATGACGTGAGGGAGCCAGATCACAACAGATCCAGTAAGCTATGGTTAGGAGTTTGGATTCCATTCCAAGTGAGATAGGAAATAACTGAAGGATTCCATTCAGGGGAGTGATAGGATCAGGCTGCTGTGTGGGGAATACATTGTAAGGAATCAAGAGAGGGAGACCAGTTATCATGGTCCAGGTGACATGATGACGGCTTAGACCGAGATTACACAAGAGAAGATGGAGAGAGTGAAATTAGAGGGAAGGGGATGGAGTCAGTACATGTTCTAGAAGTAGAAGGGACAGAACCATTGTGTTATATTAACTCTTCGGTGTCTTTAATGCTCTTGTTTTTTAATTGGAAATCGGGATTATAATGCCCTGTTGTCCTTACCTACTTTGTTAAGACCCAGAAGAACTATAGGAAATTGTTTGGCTCTGTTGGGGCAGAGTGCTAAAATTTACATCATCCAATAGATATATACATCTGTCCAGTCCTCTGAAACATGCTTCTGCTCTCTAGGATCTTACATGCTAAAACAAAGCTCATTCACAGAAAGAAAAATTTCAATGAAAATGTTGGCCATGTGAAGTTTAAAAAGGGCTATAAACTAAAGGGGTAGTTGTATTTGTTCAGGCTTTGGTATGTGGAATATGGGGACCATGTCTTTTGGGGCACCAGGCAGAAGTTGCCTTCTGTTAACTCAATTCTGAAATAGTCCAGTTTCCTCAGTATTTTGAATAAGAAGTGTGTGTGTGTGTGTGTGTGTGTGTGTGTGTGTGTGTGTGTGTGTGTGTGTGTGAATGAAATCAATTGGACAAAAAATATCGATAAAGTATCTGGAGCCTGAAATGGCCTGTCAGAACGGGAAAGGATTGGGTTGAAAGTAGCAGAAGAGCTAATACATGACAGTTGTGCAAAAAAAAAATGTGATTCATAAAGCATATTCTTATGAATTTTCTCCAAAGAGCCTCAAACCCACCCTTTAAGGCAGAACACAGAAAATCAAGACATTTATACAGAATGCAGAAGTTAACTGAGGGATGTGAGAGTGTATGTGCTTGGGAAATTTTATTATACCTTATTTATATTATTATAAAAATAAAGTTCAAAGCATTATAGATTATTCTAAATATTCAATTTGTATAACTTCTAAATAATAGCTTGACACAATTCTTGATCAAGACTTTTTGAATGATGGGCTCTTCAAATTCAGGTTAGACATTGTCCACAAAATACCTATTTGCTCAAGAATGTGATTAAACAATGAAACATAATTTTCAGCATTCAAATATTTGAAAAAATTTATTTTTTATCAAGGCGCTAATAGTTTGTCTATCTTTTGATGACAAACATCGTGATAATGAAAACAGGTTTTTTAACCTTATCATTTTTTTCTTATTGTTTAAAAGAGTGATGGAATTTTCATTTGTACAACTCACATTCTTGGTCAGAGAAACTCTGAAGCCAGTCTGCATAACACTAAAAGGCCATGTCTACTGCAGAAGGATAGACGTACCCCACGCATGGGAAGACAGAGATTTGGCTATCAGACTGCAAATGCATCTCCCAGGTCCCCATCCAGCTTTGCAGTCCCCCATCCTTACTGGCCACATTTTGGGCATCATGACATGCTCTTTGGACAACTGGAACACAGACTCCTCTGGCATCTCCATATGTTCTTTGTCACAATGGGAGGTTGTACCTAAAGAAGACAGCTGGCAGCCAGAGGTAACCAGTCTTGAGGTTTTATCCCCCCAGAGCTGACTCAGATGACTTGAGGAGTGCGAGTGGTGATGGGAATTTTTTGATGTGCCCCCACACCCTTCGTTGCTACGTTCAAGAGTGTCACAGTAACCCGAGGCTATAAAGTACACAAGGACGATCCTGATGCAGATGAAGAAGCAGATGCCCTCAGAACAGTGACAATGCCTTTCTGACTTTCCCACAGTTAGAATACAACAGGTCACAGACAAAACCAGCTCTTACAATTGCACATTCTTTCCACTACATGTCATTCCCTCTCTCGATGCAATAAGCTTTAAAAAATCCAGCAGCACAGATCCCAAAGAGTCCCGGGGATTACCATTTATAAGGTCACGTTTCTAGCTTTTACGTGTTGAATGAGAACCTATAAAGATATGTAATGCAAAAGATCATGTAAAAAATTTGCCTCTTTCCCTTTTCCAAAGCATCCATGTATCCCACAGGGATGGAGTGGGAATTCACTGTATTTTAGCTGTTTGTTTTTATAAACTGAGGCAGTAGATAAAAGTTTGCTACTCTTCAGAAACCAGATGGCTGTAAGCTTTCTATTGTAGTCATTGTTTTGCTTAATAAAAGTAATCATCTCCTTTTCAGCTGACAACCATGCAGTCAGACTGATGGCAGTAGTCTGAAAGCAGCCTCCACCCTTGGTTCTTACACAATCGGCCAATGGAAGTTTGTCCTTGCCGGTGCCCGTAGACAGCTGAGAGAGAGGAGACTCCAGGTGGCTCTGGTGCTGCATGTGGGCAAAGAGACACAGGTTCTCTCCACAGCAGAGCACACCTGGTTCTCTAAAACTGCAGGAAGAATGGCTAAGAGTGGCATGGGAGGACCACCCCAGGATGCAGGAAAGCTGCAGACAGGGAGTGGAGTCAGGAGAGTACCAGAGGAGCCCTCTGCTTTGGGAAAATTCTGAGGGAGCTGCATGCCTATGTTTGGCCTGTACATACCAGTAGGGCCATAATGATTGTTAATGACCAGTGACCACTCTGTTTGGTCAATGCCCATGCCAGACAGTTGTTAAAAATTTTCAACATTGCGCCTGATAACGTGACTCAGATGATGCCAGAGATACACAGAAGATATTTCCCTGGCCCAAACAGTGCTTTTATTACTATATACTATCAATAAAATGCCTCATTTGGGGGGCTTGTACCTATTTATAAAGTAGGTTACATGGTTTATCACCTATAATTCTCCCATGAGGCAGGTATTAGAACTATTGTCACTTATCAGCATAGAATCACAGGAACAGAGAGGTTAAACAACTTGCCCAAAGCCACCTAGAGAATAGTTAGCTATATCAGACCTCAAACCCACGCAGTATAACTCTGCAGCAAGTTATGTGTGTGTCTGTGTGTGTGTGTCTGTGTCTCTATGTGTGTTTAAGGTAAACAAGGAACTGTAGAACAATGATATATATTCATAAATTTTAAAAGTATGAAAGACATTTCCACCCCACCAGTGGTAGCCTTGGTCAAGAGGTAGAGAATAATTTGGACACTTCTTCTGAGATAAAGGTTAATACTGTAGTCTGAATATTTATGTCCCCCATAAAATTGATATGTTGAAATTCTAATGCCCAGTATGATGTTATTAATAGGTAGGGCCCTTTGGGAGGTGTTTAAGTCATGAGGGTGGAACCCTGATGAGTGGAATTAGTACCTTATAAAAAAGGCTGCAGAGAGATCCCCAGCCCCTTCCACCATGTAAGGATACAGTGAGAAGGCGCAGGCTATGCACCACCAAGAGGACCCTCACTAGAAGGTGAACATCCTGGTACCCTGATCTTGAATTCCCAGCCTCCAGAACTGTGAACAATAAATTTGTATTGTTTGTAAGCACCCAGCCTGTGGTATTTTATTTTAGCAGTCCAAATGGACTCATAGTTAATGTTCGTAGTTTTTGCTTAAGGGAAAGTTTCCATGTACACTTCAGATTTTAGTAGCTCCCCTCTTGGCTCAGAATAACTACGGAGGAGAGCACATTCAATTGATGAATTCAACAAGTATTTATTAATAAGTACCTTCTATGTTCAAAGTATTGTGGGAGACAGTCGGGATGTAAAATCTGGACTGAATTCTTAAGGAATGATCAAGGGCGGGGCGGGGGGGATAAAGTTACTAGGGATTATAATATCCTGAAGCAACGTGCAGCAGTAAATAACTCTTCTCATCTGTCCTCAGCTGGGGCTATTTTAAGGAACATTCTACAGGTTCCTCAGAGGGTTCCTACAAGGTCAGTCTCAGTTGGCTACAATAAAACCAGCTTAATAATCGTCTCTTCTGTTAGCTTTCCTTTTTCCCCTGCTTCAGTCTTCAAAGTCTTCCTGTTCCCTGAGATTACTTCCCAAAGTAAACTGCCTACAAGCAAGCCTTTGTCATGAGCGGTTTTCTTGAAGATATCAACAAAATGGACAAATCCTTAGCTAGCCTAAGGAAAAAAAGAGAAGACTAGAAAAATCATATCAGAAATAAAAGTGGAGACATGACAACTGATTTCACAGAAATTAGAAGGATTATAAGAGACTACTGTGAACCGCTATATACCAGGAAACTACATAGCCTAGAAGAAACAGATAAATTTCTAGAAACATACAACCTGTCAAGATGGAATCAGAAAGAAATAGAAAATATGAGCACACCTATAACTAGTAAGGAGATTAAGTCAGTAATCAAAAATCTCCCAAGAAAGAAAAGCCCAGGGCCAACATCACTAACCATCAGGAAAATGCAAGTCAAAACCACAATGAGGCAGCACCTCACACCTGCTAGGATGGCCGTTATCAAAAGAGCCCAGAAAATAACAAGTTTTGTTACAGATGTGGAGAAATTGGAATTCCACGCTGTTGGTAGGAATATAAAATAGTGCAGCCACTATGAAAAACAGTAAAGCTTTTCCTCAGAAAACTAAAAATAGAATTACCATATGATTCAACAATTCCAGTTCTGGTTATTTATCCAAAAAAACCTGAAATCAGGATCTTGAAGAGATATTGGCACCTCATGTACAGTGCAGCATTGTTCAAAATAGGTAAGACATGGATGCGACCTAAATGTCCACCGACAGGTGAATGGATTTTTAAAAAGTGGTATGTGCATACAATGGAATATTATTCAGTCATAAAAGAGGGAAATCCTGGCATACACTATAAAATGGATGAACTCTGAGAACATTATGTTAACAGAAATAAGGACACAGCAGGACATATATTACATGATTTCACTAATATAAGGTATCTAAAGTAGTTAAACTCATAGAAGCAGGAAATAAAAAGAAGGTTGCCATGTGCTGAGCAGGGAAAGCAGAGAGTTGCTATCCAATGTGTATGGAGTCTCAGTCATGCGGGAGGAAAATGTTCTAGAAATCTGCTGTACAGCACTGTGCTTACAGCTATCAATACTGTACTCTACATTTAAAAGTTTAAAGCCTTCCCTGGTGGCGCAGTGGTTGAGAGTCTGCCTGCTCATGCAGGGGACGCGGGTTCGTGCCCCGGTCCGGGAAGATCCCACATGCCGCGGAGCGGCTGGGCCCGTGAGCCATGGCCGCTGAGCCTGCGTGTCCGGAGCCTGTGCTCCGCGGCGGGAGAGGCCACAACAGTGAGAGGCCCGCGTACCACAAAAAACAACAACAACAACAAAAAAAAAAAAAAAAAATTTAAGAGGGTGGTCTCATATTATGTGTTTTTTTTACCAAAATAAAAAAAAAAGCTAACAACACTAAGATTTTAGAAAGACATTTACCTTGACCTGTATAGCATTAACTTCCCAAAAAACAAAATTAGGAATTATTGAATTTGAGGGTTTGTAAAAGAGAGCTGTCATGTCTCTTTATCACCAGAAAATATGATCCTTCACATGTTAGCAAGCCTCTTTGGAAAATTATCAGGGCTACACAATTAGGCAGTGTCTGTGGAAATCATGAAAGGGAAAAAAAGTGAACACTGGCGGCACTGTGTTCCTTCCAGAGAATGGAAAGAATGCTTGTCTTCATCTATAACATTATTTTCTTTGACTTTCTAGTTGCATCTGGGATGAAAGGGAACTATTTATAACACAAAGATTATTTGTGCCAATTTTCTAGTTAATATACAGCAAGGGCAATGGATTTTTTGTTCTTGCCTATCCAATAATTTGGAAGAGTGTACTTAGCAAACAGTTATAGGCTGTAAGAAAAAAAGGGTATCTGCTGGTATGTTAGAACTAATTGGGGGGAAATAAGCCCGTTTGTCATAAACCACAAATAATGGTTTGAGCAATAACGTTTATTATCATAATTTTTACATAGTAATGCAATTAACTAAGGAATTATACTGAAGCAGAATATATCATTTACTCTCATAGCTCCCTTGTGCCAAAAGAGACAGATACAGTACTTTCTTTATCCCACAGATAAGAGATGTCGAATATAACCAGCACACAAGGCAGAGCTTAAATAGAAACCGGGTATCTTTAATCCCTGATTAATACTCCAGTTTGTACTTAGAATATACCACTTCTGTATTTTTCAAAGGATTTACAGAAATACCTATAGATTAGGAACAAAGAAAGGAATGACATTTAGAATTCTAAATGCTTTTGTATATGTTCCCTTTCTGTCTGGTAACCAATTTCCCTATAATAGAAGCAGGGCTGAGTGTGGAAAAATGGCAGTTGTAACTCATGATTATGTAAATTGGTATCAGTATCGTCATGGGCTGCAAACCAGGCAGAGACCAAGATTGACCCTGGGCAAGGGCCTGAGCTTATATTGCTGGAGTTCAGTAACATTGCTTGAACTCCTGTTTGTCTGATCCCACTTGTTCTGTAGGGTGGCTGCAAGGGTGAACAGTTAGTATAGATACTTGAATGCCTAAGGTAAACTCGTAGTTTGATCATCCAATAAAGTTATCAGAAAAGTAAAGAATAGTCCCTGGCCCTGCTATTTCTTTACTCCAAATATAAAAGCCTGAGAAAAACAATAAATAATGAGTAAAGACATCATTCTAGAAGGTCATTCTTAACTTCAAAAGAATAGGATAAATTGATACAGTTTCTCCTAAATGTGACAATGCAGCATCCTTCCTTAAGCATTTCACATATTCTTCGATCACTTGTACCCCTGTGGGTGAGGGTACCAAGTAAAATTAAAAATTGAGTTGTTAATGTCTGGGGTTACCTTGGGTTTAATAGGGAATGTCAAATTTGTGACCTACAGTAGAGACACATCTTTCAAGGGGGTTGGGTAGTAAGCACATCACATAAGGTAAAAATGAATGAAGTCAAAACTGCATTTGGGAAAGTTCCATGTTGGACCTAAACGTAACATGTTTCAAAACATCCAACACAGCCAAATTTTTCTTTCTTACTGAAACATACTTCTTTTTTCTTCTTCTTCTTCTTCTTTTTTTTTTTTTTTTTTCTGATTGAACACCATGTTAGGTAGGTAGCTTGCATCTGGGACATGTTGCAATTTTTAAAGAAAGTATTTTAAAGCCTAGAATCTCTCTGTATGGTGAATGTGCCTGACTGAGGGAACAAGAGATTCCTACCCATCTTCTCACACATTGAGGAATATACTCATTGAGTGGAAGGCAATCAGAAGAGCCTGCAGTATTTCAATTGTTCATTCATTTGTTCTCATCCTCATTCTTAAGTTACCATTCATTCATACAATCTTGACTTCTGTCTCTTTGTTCCACCCTCTTCTCCCTCTCCTTTAACAGAGCACAAACAGGTGAATTTGCATACATTAAATATCCCTCTGATTTGACTCCACTGCGGCACTCAAGGCAGACATCATCAATCAATCACAACATGATTTTCCTTCCATTCCGCCCAGACTTGACCTCACAGTTCTTCCCAACACAGCACTCCAGGCAGTCACTACAGGTTGACCAGTGCAGACTCTCTGACATTCCATATAATTTTTTTTAAACCACTTAGATTCCTTTGCTGTTTTTGAGCTTCATTTCTGTATATGATTTTTAAAAGCAAGCACTAGATGAGATGCTTTCAAGAACTTACACTGAATTCTATGATTTTATGATCCTTTAGCCAATTAAGGCCCATGGATCAAATCCACCTCATCACCTGTTTTTGTATGGCCTGTGAGCTAAAAATAGATGTTACATGTTTAAATCACCAAAAAAAATAAAAGAATAATAATATTTTGTGAAATGTAAAAATTGTATGTAATTAATATTTGTGTCCATAAATAAAGTTTTATTGGAAAATAGTCACTGTTACTTGTTTACATATTGCCTATGGTCATTTTTACACTACATAGAGTTGTAGCTGTGTCAGAGGGTGTACACCCACAAAGTCTAAGATATTTACTAATTGATCCTTTACAGAATAAGTATAAGCTAAAGTATGATGAGAAAATAGTGGGTTGAATGCCAAGTCAAGAGAATTGGTATCAATGGCAGATTTGATGACAAACGTATGGACACCAAGGGGGGAAAGGGGGGAGGGGATGAATTGGGAGATTGGGACTGATATATATACACCAATATATATAAAATAGATAATTAACGAGAACCTGCTGTATAACACAGGGAACTCTTTCACTTCGCTGTACAGTAAACGAACACAGCATTGTAAAACAACTATACCCCAATTTAAAAAAAAAGGGCAAGTAACATAACATGAATATATGTATTTGTCGAAAACTCATCTTACGACACACTTTAAAAAGGTGAATTTTATCATAAAATTTATATTACTTTTATTACTTTGTTATAAAAATTCAGCATAAGAAAGGAATGCCAAACATAAAAATAAGAAAGAACCAGGCTTCCCTGGTGGCACAGTGGTTGAGAGTCCGCCTGCCGTTGCAGGGGACACAGGTTCGTGCCCCGGTCCGGGAAGATCCCACATGCCTTGCAGTGGCTAGGTTTGTGTGTCATGGCCGCTGAGCCTGCGCGTCCGGAGCCTGTGCTCCGCAACGGGAGAGGCCACTACAGTGAGAGGCCCGCGCCCCACAAAAAAAAGAGAAAGAACCAGGAATTTATGGGGGACTACAGAGGGTAATTTGACCTGAAATTAGGGGCTCTGATAGAGGCCGCTGAGATGTAAATTTAACGTGAAGTTTGTCAGTATTTCATAATCCAGCTAAGAAGTAAGTTCAGTGAATACTACGGGAGTCTTAGGAGGATGCATTCTATTTTTCAAATTGTTCACTATTTACTAGTTACATTTTTAAAGTTATAAAAAACAAGTAACTTCTCTAATCTTCTATTTCAGAAGCTAAAATAAGTCTCTCCTTCCCTCATAGGAATGGTGGAGGAATCATTAGGAAAAATACTCTAAATCCAGTATGATTAATACTATTTATATTTCATGTTAGTATGATAATCCTTTGTAATTGGTTAATGATATGCTTACACATGCTTTTACAAGTGTTTGAGTCTGCACTGAATAATGCAAACTTAAGTATAATTTTACTTCCGATTAAATTTTGGTTTATGCAAACTGAAAACTATTTAATACTAACTATCAATATAAGTCAACATTTTATTAGTTCAGAACCTAATTGCTTTCTATAATCTTTGCAAATGAAGTTTTTCTTCTTTTAAAGGATTTTGGAGCCGTTAATTTCTCCATATACATGAAAAGAAACATCTCATTTGCTGAAATGTAATTTGTAATTTCTTTAACTCTCATTAGTATTTGGGTAACATTCAGTTCCTGTTACTGGAGAATAACAATTAACATAGAAGGAGGAAATAGCTGAGCAGCAGAGGAAACACACTAAGCGTCTCATGAGAGTCAGATGTTAAAATTACATAATTAATTAAGAAGAAAAATGTCCTCTACAGAAAAGTTTATCTAATCCTCCATGGTTGGAAGAAAGATGGCTTTTCAATAAAGGTAGAAAAGTATGGTATGTATTTACCATAACAGTCAAATAAAGGTAGGAAAATTGAATAATAATTCACACATTTTTTAAACTCTTAATTAGTTGTGTAAGAGTAGCCAGGGTGTTTACAATCACATACACACATACATTATAGACTCAGATTAACAATGAATGCATTAAAATGTTTTGAATAATTTAAATATGGCCATAAGTAGTAACCTTGTCTGAGCTAATTAGGCTTACTATAATATACAATAGAACATCCCAGAGAAAGAATTCAAAAACAAAAAAATTTCTGGAATAATTCTGAGATAACATATCCGAGTGTTATTAGGTTGACTAAGGTTCCAATATGGTCTCTAATACTATCTCTTATATTTCCTAGTCACATAAATTAATCTGGCTGAACTTTAGGTGCTACGTTAGTACAAAAGGAGAAATTATTTACCCATAGGCTTTTGTGAGGATTAAATTCACACAGTAAGCATACAATAAATGTTTGTAGTACTCCCATAATTTTGTAGTTTTGTTTGTTAAGACACTGCAAAAATTGTGTTGATGCTAATTAATGACTAGATTTCAAAAATTAGATTTGCATCTATTTCTTTATACTTAGAGTTAAGGATTTTCTAGTATTACATACTGGATTTGAGCAGATACATTTTGTAGTTCATATTATTTAGAATTGTAGTTTTAACAAGTAAATTCTGTTAAACACTGAGATTCATTGAAATGTTATGTCTTGTTGCCTGACCTACATAAGTCCATGGAAATAGGTTTTTCAACTTTCTACTGACCTTGTTTCTTCTAATGACAAAAATACATCTTTGCTTATTCTAACAAGAACTGGAAATATAACTGTTTTAATGAAGCAGGAAACTTACAAAGTAGGAGGAAAATACAGCAGTACATAAGGCACTTGCTTCGTATCTGTCAAAGAAAGGATCCCATTATTCTGCATAGGAAGAAAGTCAGGATTTGAAAGCAAGAAGCCAGACATCTCAGTGTATTTCATGTGGAATCAAAGCAGCACTCACATTCAAAGAAACTAGACACTGTAGCTGTTTTGAACAGCAGAAGTCGCCATTTGCATGGGAAAAATAGGGACTCTGAACTTGGGGGTGCCAGTGTTCAAATCCCAGTTTAGATTTAGCTGTGAATTTCAGTAAGTTACTGAACTTCTCTGAGTCTCAGCTTCCTTGCCCTTAGAGTGTGGATAATAATAGCTACTTGGAATCACTGCTTTCAGAATTCATTTAGTGCACACAAAATGCCTTTTGAAGAGTAGGTGTTTAATAACATGAAGTTATTCCATAACCATTTCCTTTCATCAGTGGAGATCATTTCAGATGGAATACTACTGCTGTAATCTTGTCAGTGTGCACTCCTCAAGTATCAGCGCAAAAGCAAATTTGCAAAACAAACCAGCCCACCACTCTTTTGAAGTAAAAGGAAAGGAAGGTGATACTATCCCAACCACTCAAGCGTACCATGCCTGGGGAGGAAAAAGCAGGCCCACCTCCCTTTGAATAATCTACTCTACACTCCAGTTCTTCAAGGGTTTATCTGAGATACAGGAAGTCCCAAAGGAGTGCAAAGAATTCTCCAAAAAATGGTTGCGCTCAGAATAATGAGGTCAAAAGAACAGGTACTGTAGTAGGTGACAAACAGTCCAGGTTTGCCCCAGACTGTCCTGATATCAGCACTGAAAGTCCCACATCTCAGTAACCCTTTCAATCCGGGGCAAACAGAGTTGGCTGTTTGCTCTAACCATAGGTCACAGTACTTGCTCCCTGGTCACAGAATAACAGTATTAGAAGGGACCATAGAAACTACCCAGTCCAACCTCTTCATTTAACAGATGGAAAGTCTGATCCTAGGTATGGGCCAGTGACATCTCCCCAGGTACAGAGCTAAATGCAAAGAGTGTTTCAGAAGACAAGGGAACTCCAGCATTCTAATTCTAGATTTGTAAGTGTCATACAGAGGAAAAACATTTATGGTGGTGAAAGGCCCAGACCTTGAACTCAGACTACTTGGGCTTCTATCCTGTGACTCTGCACCAACTCTCTGACCTTTTTAAGCTCCAGTACTCTCGACTGAAAATTGGTAATTGTTAACATTGAATGACGGGGTGCAAGTAAAGTGTTGGGCTCAGCGCTTGGCACATAAAAAATGCTAAAGTAGTATTAGTTTTAATCTATTTCTCTTCTTTTCCTTCATTAATCATTATCATCATCATCATCATCATTATTATTACCTGCTACTTAGAACAAGGGAGACGCAAGGAAGGATAATAAGACTCTTTCTTGGATTTTCACTAAAATCGTATAGACTTTAAGTACACCAAATGACAGTGTTTCACACTTGGAAATTACTTGAAATAAGTCACTGTGAACTTGTGTCATGCTGATCTGAACAATTTACAGACACTTTTGGAAAAGATACTTCTTTGATTAGGACAAATACACTGAAATTGCTTTAGTAATTTACCTTCAAAGTACTGCATGTAGTTCTTCCAAAAGGCTCCTTTCAAAATGCGGAATCTTTACCACCATTCCCTAGGTCCTGAGCCATTCCCTGTAGAAACCAAGCTATTAACAGCACTCACCAAAGGATGGATGTGCCACAATAAAGATGAGGTATATTTGAAATTACTACATAGACCAATGATAAAACAGAAGTTTGATTCAGAAGTAATGCTTCATGAATATAACTAGTATTCAGAAGATGTGGACAACTTCAGGATACAAAAAAAGCCAAATACACAATTCCTCTTTCTTCTATTCCTCTTCTACAGTTCAATACTATAATCTATTAAAATGTAAGTCACTTCCATACCTAGCAGTGTACAAAATGATGAAAAAATCAGAATTTTAGAAAACCAAGTCAGGTGCCTTTGAGGACCACAGCACGCTTTTTTCGATGTGCGCTGAACGGAGATGAGCTTTGAGAGGAGTAAAGGACAGCATTTTACCCTTAATTTCAGAGACACTTGAAGATATTTCACTACTTCCTGGTTTGATTTATACTCTAGAATGTTTCCTATTTGCCTTTTCTAAACTTCTCATCGAAATAGCCTCCAAAAATACAAAAATTCACAACAACTCTGGGAGAAAATATCTCAAATTACAGCATGGATAGGCTAAACTGAGAAACATTTGTGTCTAAAGAGGGCAATATTTTAGGGAAAAAAACACCATCCCCAGAAATCCACAAATGGAGGCAGAAGAGTCCAAAACAAAACACATAAATTAATCCAATGAAACCTAACATTCACCCTAAATGTGAAAAATATGTATTTATACATTAATAGATTTTTAAATATCTCCTTAGGTAATTAAAAAAAGAAATATAATTTCATCAGATGTATTTTTCCATTGTCAGAACACAACTCCATGTCATTCCCTTCACTTCTGGGTCATATGGAAGGCCAGCTCATTGCAAAGACATCCAAATAAACAAGAAAAACACCAAGATAAAGGAACGTGAGGGGAAATGGTAGATGGGTACTTATTAACTTGCTATATTATCTAGGTAAATACCAAGTCTACTGACCGTTCCTACATGCTCCTGAATATTCTAATATATGGCTATTTAGGGGGTGTGTGTGTGTGTGTGTGTGTGTGTGTGTGTGTGTGTGTGTGTGTGTGTGTTGCCAGTAAAGGCCTGAGGAGGGAACCGGTGACTTAAGGAATTAAATTGTTTATAGGTAAATAAGATCACTCCGTCCCCTCACAGTAACAGCTTTATCTAATCTTTCATAAGAGTGAGGTATAAACTAATGATGTAAAGAGCAAAGTCAAGCTGTGATTGTCTCATTTCTTTCTTTATAATATACAGAAACTGTTTAAGAGATTAAATCCTTTGCACATTGCGAGCTGTCATTCATAGATCGTTTGGTTGAATAACAAGAGTAGCTGGCATCAGAAAAGCCAGGTTGAAATATTCTGGCTTTAAAACAACTTCATGGGAATGCTCTCTCTTTAAGGTTATATTTTTGATCGTTATATTTATGATATAAGAAGGGATTAAAATTGTGTCCCATGCACTTATCCATACAAGCACACGCACACACATATGCCGTACAGAGAGGAAGCCTATAGTGTAATGAAAAGGATATTGACTTTGTAGTAAACCAGGGCTGGGAGTTTGGGAAGCTTACGACACCATTTGAGTTTCTGTTTTCTGTTCTGAAAACAGAAGATAGCAGCACAGAGTTTACGGGTTTGTCGTGACAGGAGTACACACTGCCTCTGTCAGGTTATCGCGCTTGCTGTTTTCTCTGTGGACGGTGTTTTCCTCCTTCACGACCTGGCCACACTAATGCTCCTTGGTTTCCCTGAACACAACCCACTCTCTCTTGCCCACACAGCTTTGCACATGCTGTTCCCTCAGGCTGGAGCACTCTTTTCCCCTTCCCTTTGCACAACTAACGTGTAATTTACCTTCAGGACTGAGCGTGGGTACTATGCTCCTGTGACACCTTTGCTGACACCCCCAGACTAGGCCGTGTGCTTCATTTATGTACTCGCGGAGCATTCTAACTTCTGTTATCACGCCCCTATTACCCTGGACTGAAATTGCCAGCTAATTTGCCTGAATTTCTATTAGACGATGAGCTCTTTAAAATACGTATCTATTTAGTTCAGGGTTCTAACCATGTCTCCCAACGATGATCTTTCCAAACCAACAGTGCTGAGGAGGGCCCAGTAACAATGGGCATTCTTTCACACCTTTTGTACACAAGAGAGGCATTTGGTGTAATAATAGTAATAATAATGCAATTATTAGGTATCTCTCTGCACCATGCATGGCAAAAAGTGCTTTCATGCACTATCTCATTTAGTCATTGCAACACTCATTGGGAATATGTGCTACTAGCATCCACATTGTACAGATCAAGAAACAAAGACTCTGAGTCTAAACAACTTCACAAGGGCAGGAAGCTTTAGACGGTGAATTCAAGAAACAAACCCAGGTCTGTCTGACGCTAAAAAAATTTTTTCTCACCAAGAATGCAAGTTTTCTGGACAACAATTAAATGATTCACTCCTCAATGAACGCTGTGGAATAAATGAGCATACGGATATATATACAGTAGGCACCACAACTATTCATTTCTCATGTGCTCTAACTCATACCCATTTTTCCTCTCTTTCTCTTTTTCAGTTAATTATTTTGAGTAAGCACGTATGAGGGAACAATTTGATACTATATCTATCTCTTTATTTTGGACAATAAATATAAACTGTTCCCATCACATCTTATTGTTTCCTTCTCCTCAATTAAACTGTCACACTCACAGGCTGCAGGGTGAAGACGGCGTGATACATATTGTGCACTCACGAGAGTGCTTGCTCCTCAAGAACAGGGGTTGTTTATGTATCTTTGTGGCTCCAGCTTCTGGCATGATGTTGTCCCCACTGTAGACAAATGATAAACTCTGCAGTAATGGGTTGTTAAATAAACCGTGAGCTTGAGGTTACAGAATTTGTAAAGGCTGTTTAGAAACTATGAATATAACTCATTTAATGAAATGGAGAAACAAAATGGAGGGTCTTTGCAAGGATAATAGCTAAAAGAAATGTCAGGTTATCGCACAGTTTCTACAAGTGAGTAAATTGGCAGAAGTGGATAAACCAGGTAAACCTGAACATTAAATTGCATTCAGCGAATATTTGCCAACTTACTCAATCTGAGACGCTGTGCTAGGATCTATGATTTATCTGATAACTAAGGAGAATTTTCTTATTGTTACAAAAGAGAATTTACCTTTTTAGTAACTGAGAATAATTTGCATGTCAGACCAAGAGAAAAGAGAGCTTTGTCTTATGTGGAGAGGGCAGAGCAATCTTACTAAAACGTAACTTAATGAGGTCCATTTTCCTGCCTAACACGTCTGAGGGCTTCCCACTGCCATTATGTTTAAATTTCAAGCTCTTTTCCATAGCATATTTGGTTCCTCAGATCTTTCTTCCATCCTTTCTCACTCCCACTATACTCCTTATTTTCCAATTACACTACACTTTTTTTTTTTTTTTTTTTTGCAGTACTTGGGCCTCTCACTGCTGTGGCCTCGCCCGTTGCGGAGCACAGGCTCCAGACGCGCAGGCTCAGCGGCCATGGCTCACGGGCCCAGCCGCTCCGCGGCATGTGGGATCTTCCCGGACCGGGGCACGAACCCGTGTCCCCTGCATTGGCAGGCGGACTCTCAACCACTGCGCCACCAGGGAAGCCCTACACTACACTTTTTATATGTCTCCCCAGATATTGTGCTTTTGTATGCCTCCAGTCTCCAGATTTGGAATGCCTTGCTCTCTACCTAGTGACCTTCCACTCATCCTTCAAGACACTGATCAAGTAACTGAAGCTTCTGACACCTTCAGGCAGAAGGGGTTCCCACTGGGCACCTATCAATCGCAGGCTGTAGTTACGCTTCCATCCAAACCACAATATTCTCATGTCCAGCTGCATGTCTTACTTGTCTTTGTATGTTTTAAATAGAGCCCAATAAATGTCCATTTACATCACGGGAATGGTTACTGCTTTGAGGTGTAATACGTCTTCTCTGTATTTTCCTCCTGGATTAAGAAGTGAAAAAAATGGTGGAAATAGACAAGCATTTCTTTAATTAAACACTTTCTATTTACCAAACACTGGTTCAACACTGGATGTATAATGGTGGATAAGACAGATGTTCCTTCCCCCATGGAGCCTGCATTCAGTGGGGGAAAGCATAGCAAAGAACTTACATAAGCAAATTAATTATAGTTTGTAATGAGTGATAAGATGGAAGAAATTAGACTACATGGTGGGGAATGGAGAAAGTGGCAGGGAAACAACTTCAGGTAAGAAATTGAGGGAAGGTCTCTCTGAACTAGAGAAAGGTGAACTTACAGCTGAATAATGAGGAGTCCAGAACCATGTTCATGCATAAACAAGAGTCATTCAAATGTCCTGGGCTTGGGACACACTTAGCATGGTCTGTGGAAAGCCATGGTGGCTGGAGTGGAATGAGCAGAACACTGGTCCAAGATGAAGTTGGACCAGTTGGCAGGGAATGGACTAGATAAAAGAGTGTCACTTTATTCTCAATGCTGTGGAACCTAGTGGACAGCTTCAAGCCAAGAATGGAATGGTTGGATTGGTGTGGTATTAGCACTTGTGTTGTAAGTCTTGACTTAAAGAAAAGAAAGTTTTCAAATTCGGGATATCTATCTGGACAAGACTCCCTCACTGGTTTACTGGTCACTTCATTCTCCT